>NC_061517.1:14605000-14717500 GCF_022379125.1 Scophthalmus maximus
AAGGTGTATGTACACATTTGTCCCGCTGCAAGGCCCCATTGTCTGCCACATGCTCGGGCTTGGTTTTCTGGGGCCAGAAAGCGCACGTCCCTGTCACTGAGGCTACCTCCCCTTGGCTTTGGGTCAGGGTGACACTGGGCAGGGTGGGGGGGCTGGCGGGAGGAGAAAAAAAATCCATCACCAACACACCCTGCCCCCACAAAAATGAATAAAAATTGGAAAACAACATGCAAGGTCCACCTAATACAGGAACACTTGCAATATGCTGATGTTTTCTTTTGCACACTGTGTTTGCTAAATTGCCTTTGACTGCGTGCATCAGTAATGAAACTTTATGTCCTTGTGGAGAGGGCAGCAAGTCCGTTCCAGTTAGGACCGGGACGATCTCTCCTGTCTGGCTTTTGTAAGATTTTTTTTTCTTCTTCTTCTAATATACGTCCTTATGAATAAATGAAGCCCATGAAGTCATTTTTTCCATATTTGTGTAAATTGCTTTAAAAGCATTTTATCATGTCATAAAAAAGCACAATTGATCTGCTGGGCTTAGCCCATTGGACAGCTGTGTGTTTTGTTAATGGCCACTTTGCTCCAAGCAGCTTATTAAAAAATTTATATAGAAATGCTAAAATTGCATAAATTATTTAGATACAGTAAGCATTTTTCTGTTTTGGTCAGGCAGGGAGGGGCTGTTATCAGTATGGAAATTTACCATGGTATATTATCTGCTGAAATATAGTAATATATCTACCCAGACACATATGTGTCCTCCTCACTACACCCCCACACATGCAGAGGCGCAGGGAAAAAAGTATATATTTTTTGATGACTTCGTTTCAGCAACCACGGAATGTCACCCATATCCTGGTTGATTGTACTTTCGAGTTTTATGATGTTTTTCCATTGATTTGTTTCCCGGGCGCAGCTGCCGACCTCTATTGAGGGACGAACGTAATCAGCGCTGACGCAAATTAGATGGTTATTCGTTTCGAAAATTGACAGAAAAACAATAAAAAAGATGAAATGCTCCCAAATCAATAGATATAATGAAATTCAAATAATCCGAGAGATGAGGTCTCCATGGCAACTGATAATGTGGAAAAGAAAACAATTTAATAAAGGACAGACACGCTTTGAAAACAGATTGGGGAGGGGGGCGGCTGTAAAGCGGGGAGAGGAGAGCAGAGCAGAGGGGAGAGGAGATGGAGGGATAGAGAGAGGGAGGTGGGGAGTAGGAGGGGTGTTTGTGGCTGTAGTGGTTGCTCTATAGCTTGTTTCCCCCGGCGTGTGAAGGATCTGTGTCTGTCCCAAGGACACCGGAATAATTAGAAAAGCTTTCAGGCCAGAAAGTGCAGATTCAGGTTTTAATACACAAAATTATTTCAGGGGCAGTGAATCGGAAAACCATTTGTTGGTGACCTTCCTGAGAGGCCTCCCCCTCCCCGGTACAGGGCAAGATGGAGGCTATGTGGCAGCAGTGCCTGAGTTATGGCATATTTGTGTTTTTATAGAGGCAGGGGGAATGGAGTTGGGGAAGTTGGGAGGGGGATGTGGGGGTAAATGTGTGTGCCTGTGTGTGTGTGTGCGTGTGTGTGTGTGTGTGCGTGCATGCGTGCATTTGTGTGAGCATGAGTTGGGGGGGGGTCATTGGGAGACCTTCATGTGTGTGTGTGTGTGTGTGTGTGTGTGTGTGTGTGTGTGTGTGTGTGTGTCTGCTCTGGCAGGAGTTTGGGCAGAGGGAAGGAGAGCAGAGACGAGGAGGGAGAAAGTCAGGCAGCGAGAGAAAAAAGGGGGGAAGTTGCAGATCCGGCTGTATTTACAGATCAGTTGTCAAAAGGAGCCATTTAAGGGGAATGCGCCCGTCCCTGCACTGTGACAGGCGAGGTGCCTGTTTAAAAAGCAAAAGACAACTATGAACCTGAGCGAGAGATAGTCAAACACAGGCTTTTTCTGTTGAAGACAGACAGAGCAGGGGGTGGCGGAGGGAGGCGAGTGGGTGTTAAGTGACTTCATTTGTAGTCTATTTAAGGTATGTTTTACTTGTCCTTGTGCTGCTCTTCCCAACATCTAATACAGGGGCTGTGTTCTAGTTAGCACAGCGGGGGAATAATGATCGAGTGCATCATTCTTATTTCCTGTAAATACATATGACTTTCCCACATCTGCCTCAAAACGTGTTTGATTTCAGTCTTGCTGTCAAGGGAGATTTTCTACTGATGCAAACAGTGATAAGTCGACCAAAAGCACAGCTCTGTTTCCCTTATTGGCTTATCACGGTTTCACGTATGTAGACTTTCTGGTGGCTTTATTCAACATCCGTGTCCTGCTATTTTAACATCCTATTTTCCTTATTACTCTTTGTCAACGTTTTGACGGCAGTCTGGCTGGGCGTTGGAGCCTTGTCTGTCAACTAGTGCCCTTTTTTGTGTCATTATAAAGGCTTTGTTTGACTCAAATAAAGGTGATCCACCCTCTGTTCAAATGATACCAAACAGCAGGTCCGGGATAGCACGTCTCAAATGCAGATACCCTTATCCTGTTCCAGAGAGCAATAAATGGACAAACAAGTCCTCACACAAAGCTTGGCATTCTAATTACTGTTCTAATATTTTGATAGCATTGGATCCTGATCTGGATCAGTTTTTTTCTGCAGCAATATAATCATAAAAGTTGGGCAACATTTGATAAAAATGCTCTGTGCAGTTCTTTCTTGTGGGTGAAATTAGGTTGTTGCTTACAACACAAATAAAGTGTACAAACATGGGGTCATCCCACTCTTCTGTCTACTTTTAAACAATGGTTTAATTCTGTTCTCTCTTGATTTTTTATTTCTTTTGAAGTATCTTTTCCACCTTTAATTCAGTTGTTAATGTGATGCTGCACACAGAAGATAATTACAGGCTTATTTAGACTCTGATAATTAGATCCCCCTTTCTTTTACCCAGGGGAGTCTGACCTTATTCAAAGGCAAACAGAGATCTGACATTCTTCAGCAGGACAGCTAATATTCTCCAGTATTGATATTGCAATGTGAAAAGTGCCCCACAAGTAGGAGAGAAACTAGAAATTCCCCACTGTGCACTAGCTTAGAGCCTTCAAATCTAACATGCCAGTGTCAATGAACACTGTTTTCTTTTTTTAAATAATAAAAAAAAAACCCCGGATAGAATAGAGTTCTGAAATACGAGAGCCGATAGGCATCCGCTGTGTGTTTGTGGGTTCATGCGCATGCACACTAACACACACACACACACACACACACACGCGCACAGAGCACATGTTATCACTGTCAACAACAGCAGTAGCAAACAGCAGCAGTTGTTCTGTTTGGGTATGTGTGTGTGTGTACGAGTGAAAGTGTGTGTGCTTGTACAGGCCCACAATCTCTCTGGCTGCTGGCGCTGAGGGACCCACTGTAAGTCAATCTGTGTGTTCATATGCTTGTGTGTGTGTGTGTGTGTGTGTGTTTGTCTGAGCCGCTTCTGTACAACACTTCAGGGGCCAGGAGCCAGGACCGAGCCGAGTCGAACAGGGCTGAAAAGGGCCAAGGGCCAAGGGCCAGCTCCCTGCGCACGCCACTCACTTCACACCTGTCTCTCTCTCTCTCTCTCTCTCTCTCTCTCTCTCTCTCTCTCTCGCTCTCTCTCACACACACACACACGCACACAGCTCATACAGCCATGCTGCTTTGGCACAGGGTTCTCATTGTAGCAGTGACAGGAGGGCGCCCGTTAAGTGGCTCTCTCTTCCTGGGGCCTGTGTGCGTGTGCGTGTGTGTGTGTGTGTGTGTGTGTGTGTGTGTATGTATGTGTGTGTGTGTGTTCTTCCCCCATGTGGCTGTGGGGTGGATAAGGGCGATGAAGGACCCCTACTGGTAAAGTGGGTAAACTCGCACAGCCTAGACATCTGTGCTCAGAGAGGCGGGGGGGGCTGGAGAGAGAAGGAGGCAGGGGGAGGGTAAGGAGGGAGGAGAAATATAGACAGCGAGAGAAGAGGACAGAGTGGGAACAAGGAAAGGAGTGAGAAGTAGAGAGGGAGGGAGAGAGAGAGAGAGAGAGAGAAAGAGAGGGAGCAGAGGCTTGGCAGAGAGCAGTTGAGGAGAAAATGCCTTGCTTTGTGGAGAGAATTCTTCCAGGGCAGGAGGGAGAGGTGAGACAGAGCGCAGAGGGCGGTCTGCTGCCAGGTAAGACTCACACACACACACCCCCCACCCCCCACCCCCTACCCCACCCTCACACACACACACACACACACACTCACCCTCTCACACACACACACACACACACACACACACACACACACTGGAGTTGAGTGCTACCTCGAGGTGAACGGGACGGCTACTAGTTGCAGTTGGCATGAGTGAGGCACGCATGTGTAGTGATGTGGTGGGTGGCGTCAAAGTATGTGTGAGTGAGGGAGAGAGAGGGAGAGAGAGAGAGAGAGAGGGAGAGAGAGGGAGAGAGAGAGAGAGAGAGAGAGAGAGAGAGAGAGAGAGAGGGAGAGAGGGAGAGAGAGAGGGGGGGAGAGAGAATGAGGCAGAGAGAGGGAGGAAACAGAGCAGGTGTCATTTTAGTTTTTTGGGGTAGAAAGGAATCTTTTAAGTACAGATGCACATTTGCACCTATAGTGATGTGTTGAATTTATTTTAATAGTGTGTTACTTCCTCAAAAGTTTTGTTGTTGACTTCTTGTGTAATGCCCTATGGCACTCTTCAGTTCCAGTTTTACAATTTATTACTTTTTTTTATTACTTTATACTTTTATTACTTGATCAGCAAAAAATACTGCAATTTTTACTCCACTACATTTATTTGCTTTTTAATCTGAACAGATTCATATTGTACAAATAAAGGATATGGTGAACTTGTGTACAGTGAAGTGTTACAGATAAATTAAATGAGCTCCACCTCAACAAGCTACTACACTTAAATGTTGCCTGCATGTTATAAAACCATTTATGATCATATGTTGGTACTTTTACTTTAATACTTTCAGTTTTTTACTTTTTGAGCACTTACATTTTTAAAGTATTTTTTAAATTATGGTGTTACTACTTTTACTTATGTAAAATTTCTGAATACTTAATTCACAACTAATTACAAATTACTTAATTTCATAGAAATATGTCTTTATTCATATTGAAGCACTTTTCAGGCCATTAATGGATACACAAATACAGTTCATGTGAATTTGAAAAGGAGAAAAAAAATCTAAATGTACAGCTCACAACGCTGAAATTGAAATTCTTTAAAAAAGCACCTTAAAAATCCATCCGTTCTAAAGAAAAGTGCAAATGTTTTCTGATCAGACATGGCGTAATTTGCAGTGTTGGTCCAGATTGATTTGGCTGTTTAGATACAGATGTTGTGATGGAGAGGTTTGTCATCGGAGGGATTTTCCACTCTGCTGGTGTAAAGTGTCTGTCGGAAAAAGAAAAAAAAAAAGTGTCCCTTTCTCCTCCTCGTGTACAATTAGATTTTCTCCTTTTGGTTAGATAAATACTGTCTGTGAATATAAACACAGATTTACAAGTGACCCTGTGGGTGTCTGTCTCTCAAACAGCCCACTGCTGCAGCCTGGGCCTGATTTGTCTTGTGGAGAAAAAAAAAACAGAAAGAAAAGAAAAAGACAAAGCGGAAGTTGGCCGGCTCTAACTTCATGCTTGCAGTTTATTTGTTTTTATAACAAATGGAACCAGCTTCCCGAGTGAAAGGTGAAGTCAGAATTGAATTTGGCTTGCGTTACCGTGGCGATCTGGCAACCGCTCCTGTGTCCCTCAGGACTGCTCCGGTTGCTGTGTGCCGGGCGCGTGTGTTTGTTATTTAACTGGTGTGTGTGTGTGTGTGTGTGTGTGTGTGTGTGTTGTACGCTCCTGTGCATATTGTGTGTATGTGTATTTGAGTAGTGGGTGGTGGTAGCACCGTTCACGAGAGAGACATTTTACTAAACAGACATTTCCCCCTCTGTTTTCACTCTGACCTGGTAGGAGATTGATGACTGAATTGTGGAGTACATGTTAACAGTAACTGGTGATTTATGAAGATACTTAGGGTAAGTGAGGCCGCACAGGCTGGAAGGGAAGAAAAAGATATAGCCTTTTAAGTTAATGCAAAAATATAGCCTTTTTAAGTAATAATTGTTATTGTTATATAACCCTGCAGGGGTTTGGAGAGAGGTCTGACTTAGAGTTGGATGTACACAAAGTGCAAATGTGAACCTTTTCCTGTCATGTACTGTCCTTTTCCGGTACCTTTTAACTTTGAGTCGTTTCAAAAGTGCAATTTAAAAACAAATATATAATTTAAATTAAATATAAGCATTCAGATATGTCAAAAGTTCAATAGATCCATTTTAAAGCACCATTCAAATATTCAAACCGAGAAGAAAAAAAACATTTTTCCTAGATAAACTTCCATGGAAAACTTTTCTTGGATGAACCCTTGCACAGCAACAAGTGCACTGTGTGCTTTGGCAGCCCCCCTTAGCCGAAGATCCCTCCGAAAATCCTCATGCAATTTTGGGGGAATCAGATTCTTTCCCTTTGGTTGGCTCGTGAACCCCTTGATATCATGCACATGGAGAATCCTCCTCCTCCATTCAAATATGAGGCCCAATCCGCTTGGATGTGATCTATAGCGTTTTCAAGGAAGAAAGCAATTTTAGGGAATACGGAAGAGTGTTTCCCCCGGAAGAGGGATGGCTTTCATTTTTTTTTTTTTCAAGGCACCTCTTAGACTGAGTGAAATGTTTCCCCTGTTCGCTCAAGGACGACTTTATTTCTTACCAGGGATTTAACACTCACTCAGTCCCCTCATAAATACAGCGTCCCTCAGCCCTTCGCTAGCCATAACTCATGCACTAACTCTCTAGCTAACTAAACTCATATAGCAGAGCCAACACTTGTTTGTCTTTTACCTCAGCCTTTCTCTCTCCGTCTTCCTCTCCGTCTCCATCCCCCCCTCTCACCTGATTTATACGTGACAGAATCGACTCTGACGATCGTCTCACCAGGCTCCTGTGCTGATCTGCTCGGCCCACTCATGGAGTGGGTTTTAGAAGAAATGTGCATTTGAATATGAGCCAGCCTAATCTCCTTGAGGCTATTTAGAGTGAGCCTAATGCTCCAAGAATGAGCGAGAACAACACCAGAGAAAATGCGGACGTCCCTCTCGGCGTGTCACAACACAACTCAGGTCTCCAAACAACGAAGCGCGTCTTTGATTCGCTGATAAAAATCCCTCTGCGAGGCAAAGGACATAAAAATTCCTACTTTCAAGACACCTGTTGAAGCCCTCAGTCTCCTTGGAAAAGTCGATCTGTGTGATTTTGTCTTTTGCCTTTGTGGCACCTACCTGTGGAACTTAGCGTGTTATCCCATTGGTACAATAAATCGCCGACATACAGCAGCTGATAAACTTTTCGAGCCATTTCACTTCAAGCAGATGAAAGTGCTCAGGTGGGAAATTACAGTATGGTGAAAGCCTTTACTGATCCGGTGCCGACTGGCATTTTGGGAGGAGACGGTCTTTCTGGCGTGGTTCCCGTATTGGTTGTTAGCAGCCTGCTGGTACCTTCTGTTCTCTCTGTTCAGTCCCACTGGCCCGACACTGACAAGTTCTCAAGCATCTGAAGACCCTCTGAAGTCAAAATCGCCCATTTTGATGTCTCATGGCAGCACACGGCGTTTTGTTGTATTTGCGTCTGAAAACACAGGCCCTGCTTGGAGGAATTACCCTCAGCACTCGTTGGCGTTGGATGGGGGAGGAGGGTTATCATTCCCCTATTTCCCCCCCATATCTCCCTGCTCTCCTTGCTGTCCTTTCTTCCTTTTTGATCTCACCATCAAATCTTGCTCGGTCTTTATGAGTGACGTTTACCCGAGAGCGGCTTGGGAAATGGCTGGCTGAAGGAGACGTTTGAGAAAATGCGCCTGAGCAAGCTATCACCTTTGATAAAGCCATAGTTCCACTGGGAGAGGAAGAAGAAAGCCAAGGAGTAAGAGCATTATTGGTAATGAAAAATGCCGTGCAAGTGGGAGCATCACTCTGAACGCAGCCCGTTCAACCCACAATGTATAGTGCAACAGACACTGCTCTCTGCACCGGTACGTCAAACATCTCTCTCTCTCTCTTGTTGTCCCACAATGAGTGTTGACCCAGAGAGCTGATTTGAAAGTGGGATACCACACTGTGCCTTTATTGCACATCAGCTGGGCACCAAATAATCTCATAATACAACACTCGCACATGCACAGCGAGGCACTCCGGTGCCGCCATCAACATTGGCACACCCGACAGCTGCGTGACCAAGTTGGCAAAAGGCTGGCTGAGGCACTGGAGAACGCTGCAAAAGTGGAAGAAATGATGTGGAAGGTGGACGGAGGCGCAGAGAGCAAGAAACGTTCGCTTTAGTAATTAGTACCTCCATAGAGGAGCAGCGGAGAGGACAGCGAGGCAAGCAAGTGCACAAAAGAGGCCCCGTGTGCAGATAATGATGGGGTATCATTGTAGCCCTGACAGCGTTAATCTTGGAGTGCTCCTCCGTGTGAGTGTGTGTGTGCAGTTCCTTCTGGTCGTGTGTGTGTGTGTGTGTGTGTGTGTGTGCTCTGTGCAGCACATGTACATACTGCTGGAGTGTATGGAGTCGTGGTACGGTGCCATCGACTCTCGCCCCGCCAGTGAGACCACCTGACGGCGCAGTTTCCTCCAGCATGTTGACAGTTGCCGCCTCTCACAGCTCCTTGCAGAGAGTCCAGATAATCCACCACCTCTTGCTCCACCTCACAAGAAGCACTGGGATCGACGATCAGCACCGGAACTTGTCTCTGCAGAAGGACGGAGGAAGGAACGATGCAAGCGGGGGAACAAGGGGGGAAGAGCAGTCCAACTTTCTTTGTGCCCTGTTCCTTTTTTCCTCTTCCCATTTGAAGTTGTGAGACGCTCATTTAAGCCTCGCTGCACACCGACACTCAACACACGGGAAAGTGTTATGAATATGTATCAACACAGCATATGGCAGCGGCAGCGCTGGGACTAGGTGTGTCCAGAAGGTAGAGTGCTGCCGATGCATTATTCTCCATTCAAATTACCGGCGTAAGAATGCGGCGGGAAGCCGCGAGGTTGTTCACCACCTCTTTAGACGGGGCAGGAGAAGAACTTGGATCATGTGAAACAGCAGGAACAGATGAGCTGTGATGAGCACAGGAGTAGGCTGGATGAGTTTCCGTGATTCGGTGGCTTTTTTCGGGAGGTTCAAACCCAGCACTCGCTGACACATGCGTGATTAAAAGTGATATTTCTGACACATTAGAATGCGCACGGGAAGTAACCTCCTCTAAAGCGTTCATTATTAGATGCATGACAGACCTGAATATTTATAAAATAGATTTTAATAATTAATAGCGGCAATCTGCTCCCGTAATTCATCAGATTTGCACTTCAACAGAGTATCCGTTTTCACTTTAAAATAATAATAAGAGGAATATTAATGTTGCAGAAATGTAAAACGGGCAGCTGGATAGAGCGCAAATAGGCAAGCGCTCCGTGCTCACTTATGAGGCTTTCCTCCAGAGCGTGTCACTTTTAAAAATAAAATGACATTTTTTAAGCCGTCAACAACGCACCATTTGAAAACCTTCAGCTGTTTGTGCTTGATAGATTTAGTGAGTGGCTTCTCACAAATGTGGCAAGTCACGGAGACAAAGATGCAGGAAACAAAGTGGGTTTGGTGTAGAATGCAAAAGTAGTTGCTGTGGTTTTATCAAAAGCAAATTTATTTGTTTGAGTCAACTTAGCAGCACTTCCTTTTGTATACTGCGACCAAAAATAGACAGCATTCTCTTCTTTTTTTCTGTTAAGCAGCATTGCTTGTTTCATCGTTTCACAGTCATTTTTTTTCTCTCTCTCTCTTTTTTCTTCTCCCTCATTGTGAGCGTTGTTTTATCACACCTTCAGATTCAGTCACGGCACATTCCTCCCTCTACTGAACTCCCAGGAACAAGAATGTTCCCGTTTTAGGTGAAAACTGCCACGTTTGGTTCCGCCCCCAGTTCACATTGAACTTTTCGGGGAAGTGCACCGTTCCAGTGCTGTCACTGACATGCCAGTGTGTTTTTTTCCTCACCGTGGATCAGGTTTTCCTGAGTGTGTTGAAATGCCAGTGCGCTTATTTGGCAGCGTGTGTGTGTGTGAGTGTGTCTCAGAGCAAATGACGTGACCTGCAGCCACGACACAGAGAGGAGCAGAAGGAGCGCACAGAGCACAATGCCCTGCTGTCTACAACCCTGCAAGCAGGCGTGCAACACACCAACAGCCACACTTCATATTGGGTTCCAGCCAATAAACATATGTGTTTAATGCATACCCACCCAATGCATACCCACACTTCCCCAGAAGCACATGGGCACACATACTCTTCACAATGTCATGTATCATCGAAACGCTGATGTTGTCACTTCCATCCTGCCTATCCGAGATAGTAAAAGATAACAAACTGAAGTTCTGGCAGGGGAATCATAGCCACGGGCTCTAAAAAATGCGAATCCCACGAGCAGGAAGACTCGTTCTCATCACTTCCTCTCTCAGCCCGACAGAGAATGTAATTTGATGAAAGTTTAATTGTGCTTCACAAGAAGAATACGCCGAACTTTCACAGTATGGAATGTGATTAAAGAAACTCAAAACAAGAAGTAGGTTGGACAAAGCATCAGCTTTTTGGCGAGACGTGGGTCATTGTGCTGGACAGGTAGACAACCTGTCCAGGATGACATTCGAACGGGCACCTGTGATTCACTCGCCCGCGTAGAAAGGCCAAAAGAGGAAAAGTCTGTCAGGCAGAGCAAACGTTTTAATGGTAGCCAGGGATCGATGTTGTCAGCGCAGGCATCCTGTCTGGAAATACATGCCTTTTTTTTGGGGGGGGGGGGTAATGTCACCTCCTTCTTTTGAAGGAGAGAGAGAGGAGAAAATAAGAGCAAAGGCAGGAGAGGGAGAAGGTGTGAGATGGAGGGAGGTCAGCGAGGCCTCATGCTAATGAATTAGGAAAAAAGCTTTAAAACCATTGTTTTCTGTCCCTCCCAGCCCCCCCCCCCCCCCCCCCCCCCCCCCCCCCCCCCCCCCCATCTGAAAAACAAATTTGAAACGTAACCTTGGAAATCAATTAGGAAGTCCCCAGGAGCGTGAGAAAAAAATAAGGGAAGGTCCACCCTTCTTTTTTTCTTTACTTTCTCTTTACCACCTCTCTTCCACGTAACGGGGGCTTGGATCTGCCCATCACAACACTGCCTCGCGTGAAGGAGGCTTTGTCAGCCGGAGCTTTATTTATTTTTTATTCACGGCGGAAAGCCTTATATGCTGTCAAAATGTCTTAGGAGTCTTATTAAAGAAATGCCACAGCTCATTTCCTTGTAATGCAATTCATATGCCGGTGAAAGGGGGCATGTCTAAAGATCTAAACAGCTTTGCTTTTTAGGCTTCACATTAGGGGTTATCTGTGAGGGCTTGTCATTGATTGACATTATCTGGCCTGACAGGGCCTCATATCAAGGTTAACCTCATGGACAAAAGTGCCACCCGCGCGGACACACAAGCACACACACTGTATCACCCACACCCGTAGTCAAATAAGACACGCTTGCCTCAACTTCCTGTGGAGAGGGGTGCTATGTGTGTGAGCCCGCCTCATCTCTGTGTGTGTGTGTGTGTGTGTGTGTGTGTGTGTGTAAGCCAGGTGGAGATTTCCAGACCTAATTGATAACTAATGGAGCGGCGTGTGCTGAGTTTACCCTGGAGGATTGACAGTGTGTGTGTGTGTGTGTGTGTGTGTGTGCGTGCGCGTGTCCTGTGGAGGGATAGAGGGGGTAGGTGATGGTAAGAGGATGGGGATGACTTACTCAGCAGTCAGGCTCCGGATTCTTGTAAATTAAATACAGTACGGCCCTAAAGAAAAATGACGTGGAGTGACACAAACCAATCCGGGGGCCCCTGACCTCCTAGACGAGCAGGCCGCACACTTTGCTACAGGAGAACGTGTGTAACTAACGCTCATATGAGCACCATACACACACTCATGCACTCACCCCCCCCCCCCAAGAAGGCGCAAAGGCAAAGAGAAATCCCCGTGACCAAAATACAACTGAAGCAGTTAATCTGTACAGATATTAGCTGGAGGGCCCTTCAGAGGTGCACTGCAGAGCCCCTTCTCCGCTAAACTACCCACACTGCCTCGCTGCCGCACCAAGAAACGGCAACCATGAGGGAGGGACGCGGGGGTCGTCTGCTCGTTCACCGTGGTGGTTGGCTCGTCAAATTGCATTCCTGGTGTCTTAAAACACTAGGAGTGCAATTTTGGGGGCTGAGCCTCAACATAAAGCTGCGGGAATAGATGCTCCTGGTTTCTGCCTGTGGAAGCATGAGGCTGCGTGCGGTTGTCTATATTTTAAAGCAAAGTTTCCCCCCCCCCATCCCCCCCACCCTCAACACAAACACTTACAAATTAAGACTTCATCTGGTGCCAGCTGTGGGTCCAGATTTGACGTACAATTTTAACAAGTTAGCCGCGCGTCCCGTGATTTACCCTGAGCAGCAAACTGAATCAAAGTTGGCTGTTTTGGTATGTGGCTGTCAGAATGATTCTTGTCACTCATGTCAAGTAGAGTTGTTTTTTTTCTTTTTTCTTTTCTCCCCTAGACCATTTAAGGTTCGCTTGTCCTCTGCTGTGGAAAATAACATAATTACCCTGTTTGTGATGAAGACGCAGGGCGTATTCGTCCTAAGACTTCAACTTTCCTGTCTGATTGCCCTCAAGTTCCACGTCTTTCCTCTTCCGTCGTCACTTGAAATATACATTGTTTTCTTGGGCCATTGTCCTGTGCAGTCAGCGTGTGTGTGTGTGTGTGTGTGTGTGTGTGTGTGTTGCCGGGGCCGTGTGTGTCCGCCTTTGTCCTGCAGTGTCTTGTTTGTGTTTTGCAGCAGTGCGAGGGGAGCGTGGCACTTGGCTGAGGGCTCGTGTTTGATAACAGCCCGCGGACGGAGCTGAAGTGAAATAGTCCAAACGGGTCCTTCAAGGTCGGCACCCCCAGAAAGACAGTACACAATGTGCAAGGTCACATTCTAGACCAAAAGCAATAAGTGCTTTATTGATAGAAAAAAAAAAAGAAAAAAAAACAACAAGCAGGCAGATGTGCAACCAACTGATTAATAATAAAATAGATTTGTGTGAGAGAGAGACAGGGGGAGGGTAGAGGGCAGAGGGAGAGAAGACAGCTACCTCCTGACTGTATGTCCATGTGTGTGTGTGTGTGTGTGTGTGTGTGTGTGTGTGTGTGTGTGTGCCTACATGCGGGTACAGTATGCTTTGCAGCAAAACATCGATCCTGTAGTGGAACCTTAAAAATAGATAAATAAATCCACTAGAACCCCAGTGGTTCAAAAGAACAAAATGTGACAGATTGGTGCTGTGACAGTTTCCCTGCATGGTTCACATTCTCTGTTCTCGCCTGAATCATTTCCTATCATCACCGCAGTTTATGTGATCTGTAAAATACAGTGTGAAAGTACTGTTTAAAAGAAGAACACAAGCAACTCACTTCTCCTGTTTCGACGGCGATCCGCGTGTCGTATATACAGTGTATCTCATCGGGAACGTGTTTTATGACAGACACAACCGCCACTGTAGGTTCCTTTTTTCCTTTCAGTCACTTTATGAACAATGTGCCTTTTGTGCCGCACCTACCGTGTTATTATGGTTTTATGAAAATAAGCAGAGGGTATTGGACTGTCGTCATCTTTTATGTGCCTTTATCATTCTTTCGCTTGTGCTCACTCTGTCTCTTTTCCCTTCTTGTCCCCAACCTGGCAAACCTGCCAAGTGAGCAGAGCTCTAAAGTGGATCAGTCAGTGGCAGATTTAGATTCGAGGTGGGGAAAGCTAAGTCCCAGCCCCAGCCAAAACTGTCTTGTCAGGAAGACTCTGAGGGACAGGGGGGCTGGGAGATTTCCATATGCTCCACCACCCCCTCCCACGGTAGTCTCCCCCCACCCTTCTTGCTCCTCGGTCGTGTACCCGTCTCTACAGCCCCCTTTTCTAAATCCCCTCTCTATATAAACTTCTCCTCAGATGTGCCCACCCCCAAACCCACATCTATCAACTAGTTGGCAATGGCATTGTTTTTAATCATCAGAACCTCAAAATTATTATTATCGCTTCTGATGCGGCAATTAAAACTTCAGGTCAGAGGCACAACGAGCGGTGATCAGCAGCCGAGCTGAGAAGTTTTAATTAGACGATCAGAACCATTAATGCACAAAAAAAAAGGTGTGCGCTGGGAAATTAACGGGAACGTCTTAATCAGGGTTAGCGACTCCGATGAGGAGTCAAGTGAACAGAGAGCAAAAAACAAATCATTTCCGCACCACTGGGACAAAACTCAATTAAATATGCATGCGGAAAAATGGAAATTTCTCAGCATAGGCTGCACCGACTGTTAGGGAACTGTGGCAAAATCTCACAGCGGGGTCGGCGACCTGCTTATTGTTATTCTTGTGTAATAAAAATGAGAGAGGGGCCAGATGCTGGGGTCTGGGTGTCGTGGCGTAGTTGTCCATCAGTGGCTTTCCGCTTGACATCCTTGCGGCTGCCGCAACCTCTCTACCATGCAGCGGAGAGAGAGAGAGACAGAAAGAGAGAGAGCGGAGGAAAACATTCTCTTCCTGCAAGCCCTAAATTTACAAAAATAAAAAAAACAGGGTAATTTTCAAGTGTGTCTGTGCATGTTTGCATGTGTGGCTCAATGATTTCCCTGAAACACGCATGCCACACTTACTCTCGCACACATGCATCTCCCCCGAGAGCCCGAGACACAAAGGGTTCACTGAGCTACACACGGGGAGCTGCAGCCTTGTCGATTAATCTGCCAAAGGTTCATAAAGTTATAACTACGCCTTTTTTTTTAGAGAGCTAGAGAAACTCTAGCTCTGCATATTGTAAAATAATCCTGAGCTGAGCAGACATCTCCCAGACCCTGTTTGTATTAATTAAGTCCTGATATTGCGGGGTTGGGGGGGGGGATGTTGTCCCTGTGTCAGTCATGTTGAAACTCAGCAGGAATCTACAACAAGTCCCGTACCTGTGTTTGATTAGGTGAAGAGATAAGCCTCAGTTTAAACAAGGAATATCAACGTCTCTTATATACGGACCCTCATGCGTTCTCGCTCCGCACAGAGAGAGTCGGCGCGTTTATCATGCGGCGCTGCATCTCGCATGAACATATAAAGTCAGGTTATTTAATTCTCTTATATGTCGTATAGGTGATTTCACAATTTCCATACGACGATTACACAGGCGCCTTGGACGTAAGCTGCCTCGTCCCCTATGTCAGAACGAGGTAAAGCCGTGGTCCTGCCTGTCGCAACTGTTGTTAACTCCCGCAACCCCTTACCCACCGCTGCCTTGATTATAGTCTGTGCACGTTCCCACAAATAATGCACTTCCAACAGCGTTATTAGGATTTGAAACACCACTTGATTGGGCATGATATCATTCTGGCAAACAAACAGAGAGCCTGCATCAAAAAACCAACAAGACCTCTGGGGTTTAGAGCTATGGAAGAGTACGTCTGTCGGTGCGGCAGGCTAGACTTCAACACAAGCTGTGTCATCCGGCGCTGACAAGAAACAGGGCCCAGAAGAACGAGATGATGCACTTATTTCTGACTGAAGATGAAAAAGAACCTGACCTCGTCCAAATGTATTCAAAATACTTTCTGGACTTTTATTCCTCAGGTTTTGGCCTTATACAGACAGTATATGGCGCTCGCCTGCGGCCCTGCACAGTTTCCAGTAAAAATAGTGTCACAGTTAACGTAAGCAGTTGGAAAAATTAGTTTCAACTGTTGTGTTCAAATTCAAACCTGCCTGTCCTTCCCCCTGCTCCCAGTGCTTACTGAGGTGTCTCCTTCCTTGACAATTAGCACACCAGGCTAAAACAGAACTGTAAATAATGACCAGTGCATGTGACAGTGTTGTTTTTCTGTCTGATATTCATTAATAAGGCAGAATGCTTACTGGACTCTCCGGGAGGTGGGGGAGCTGGTCCCAGAGGGAGAAGTTGTTCTTTCATGTAGGTCCCCGCAGATTTTATCTCATTGTACGCTATCATGCGCACAAACGACTTGAGGTAAACAGCCTATTGTTACCATAGCGATCTCTATTGAAAGCAATGGCAAAAAAGCTGCCGAGGACAGAAACCCTCAGCATAAATAACAGTGTAGACAGCCTCCATAAACCATCGAACCATAGCATGTTCTTCCTCAGGGGAAGCTCGCCATGTTAAATTTGTTTTAAAGGACGCCTTACCTTTTAAACAAAAGTAAGTAAAAATAAATAGGTGCTCAAGATGTCTAATAATTCAGCTAGAGGCCTCAACCAGTAGCACTTGGCCCTCTCCTCGCCTTATTGTTAACAGAAATGTATACATAAATAGGCACTAATGGAAAGAAACAACAGTGTAGGGGTCATTTCCTACAAGGAGCTTGAGATTGCAATGGAAAGGAAATCAGTGGTTAAAGCATGAAATACTGAACACAGTAAACAGAAGAAAAAAAATTACCTCCACTGCAACACCCAAATGACCTCAATCTTCCTTTGGAGAGTATTTCAACAAAAACAAAAAAAGTCTTGAAAATTTATGGCTTCTGCTTCCTAATAGTTTTTCCAGCTGATTTTCCCCCCCAAAATTGCTGACTTCTAAAAGGTGACCCTTTCACCCCTGCCTGCAATTGTCTAACACTAAATTGTACAGTAATGTGCCGCTGATATATGGCCCCCTCAAAACTACATAATTCCTGGAGTCATTGTTTCAGAGAGGAAGCCCGCAATGTAAATACAGTAACTGAGAAAGCATGTGTGGGGGGCAAGGGGGGGGGGCACATTGTCTGGCGTTGGGGTGATCTGTAAACTCCTTCAAATTGTATATCCTCTAATGATTCCACAGCTTTGCAAAAGAAAATGAAAACAGGATTTTATGTTGCGCCAGTGTGATTTACATAATGCCGGCAATGGCTCACACATGATTGTGCTTGGCTTTATGGCCGAGGGAAAATGAAGAGGCTCGTTCTTATTGTTGTAGAAAGTGAATTGAATCTTTAAGATAGAACTTTGTTACCTCTGATACCGTACGTTTTTCTCTGCTGGACTGATGGGTCCACAGCTCAGCATATAGTCCATTATCTTACTCACAGTGCAGCCCAGTTAAAATTCAATAGAACTTCACACAAGAGGAAACATCTCCTCCCTTTGCGTGGCCTTTAACGTTTATTTTTCACAGAGCCTCAACTGACAAAGCTGAATAAAAAATCAGGAGACAAGTTAACAGCTTTTTTGATATCATAAATACTGTGTTAGTCAGGGCCGCCTCCTCCCACAAACCTGATAAAGATCTGGCCTTGATTTTGAGTCCGGAAAATGCTGTTGCAAGGTGAACTTTGGTGGTTCTGGAAATCGAGTGAAAGGTAACAGAGTGCAGTTTCTGCCCTAAAAAGGCAGCTCTGGATATGGAATGCCACAGGCAGCTGTTCCTGCCTCATCACAGGACATGTTATAAAGATAGCCCCACTTGGGTTGAAATAATGCCACCCATTCCTGCCCCGAAGCACACTCTATCATGCTCTATTGTTCAGGGAGGCCCGTGGGGGGGGGGGGGGGGGGGGTGTTCAGCCCGTGTAGTATGTCTTGTTTAGCAAAGACATGTAAAACACAGGAACTCCATCATTATATTTTGAACGGTGTCCCTGCGTCGCTCCGTGGCCTAGATACATGGCAAAAAGGCGGCAGAGTGGAGAAAGAGCTCACACGCGTGGTGTATTATTTTCCTGTTAATAAAGTGCAACCAGCCACCGCTACAGAAACAGTTATTGAGCCTAATCCTACTGAGTAGCCGACACGGGGACACAGTCCAAAAGGCCCTAAAAGTGCTCAGCAATTCCGCTCCACACTCTTGACAGCTTTAATGCTGAGCAGCCCCCCACTCAGTGGCAAGACCACAGCCTCTTGAGGTGAGAGTGAAGATAACATTTCACAGTGTCTGTATAGCGCTGTCATGTGAAGGATTATGTAGCCGTGTATTGGCTGCTTGTAGTACCGTAGGGGGTCTGATACCTATCTGCCTGTGGTCTCAGCTGCCGGTGTTTTTTGTTTTTTTTCCCTCCTTTTTTTTTTTTTCCACCACTGCCTTAAACTCTGAGCTGACCGAAGAGGTGTGACTTGGAAAGATATGTACAGTATCTCTGTGTGTCCTTTTCGTCCCGTGCTGTTATTGTTAAGTGCTTTTGGAGGTTATTAATAGCAGCAGTCACCGTTGTTCTGTGTCAGTTTGTGTTTCCATTTGGATGTTTAAAATCAGTACAAGTTACTGACATGCAAAAAGCAGGTTCAAATTTGTTTCCGGTGTGTTTCTCGCCCTCGTCTACAGGGAGTTATATTTTTCAAACTGTTCCTTAAACTGAGACTCTACTTTGTTTGACTAATCTGTATGAACTTTTGTTCTTGTTTCCATCAGCTGAAAGGAGTTTATGCACTGAAACGACCTCAGGAAAATCCAAGATGGCCGCCAAAAGGAAAGGAGGCCTAAAACTCAATGCTATCTGTGCCAAGCTGAGCCGCCAGGTGGTGTTCGACAGCAGCTCCCAGAATGCAGAGGGAGACCAGAGTGTAGCAGAGAACAGCGAGCGCGGCAGTTCCCACTACGATGACACTGAGACCAACTTCCCCGAGAGCCTGAGCCTAAGTCAGAGCCTGGAGGAGGACCAGAAGAGACGCGAGGCCATCGAGAAGTGGGTCAACGGCGAGTACGGTGATGAGCCGCCGGCTCCCGAGGACGAACAGGAGCACGAACTCAAAGTCAGCAATGACGAAGACGGCCCTCCCGAGGGCGTCTACATGGTGCAGCCCAAAGGCTGCAGCGATGACGAGGAGAATGCGGAGGAGGCAGAGCCCGCGGCGGGGTCTCATGACGGCAGTTACCATGACGACAAAAAAGGTGAAGACAGGCCTCCCAAAGACGACACCTTCATGCCACCGAGGGAGGCCCAAAGTCGCCCGCCACCTTTCTCCTCTCCAGGTACACTTTGACACCGTGACCTGCCTGTGACATCGCTGCCATACTCTGATCTAGACTTGACCCTTTTTAATACAATTCAAACCAGCACTACCTTTGCTCTACAAAACGTTCCCCCTGCATAGTATTCACGGCTAAGATAAAGATAAAGGGTGGGCTGACATTGCCACCTCCACTATAGCTCAAGTGTAATGGAAAGACACACTCTAGAGTTACATTATGAATAACCAGTGACATAACCTCTAAAGGCAGATTCAACTCGCAGGCAAGGGGGTGGAAATCAGCAACTTAACGTGTGGTTAACTGTACAAAGAAATTCATAAACGGAGCGGGCTTACGACATAAGGCTGTGTATGAATTGTGCCAGCAGCTGTGGGCCAACAGCGCATGGCAGGGCCAGGCTAAGCTTCACATTACACCCAGGATTACATATTGAGTCTTTGATTTTTCCCTAAGCTCACAAAACTCAGCCACTGCTTTGAGTTCCTCTATTACACGGGCTTGTAGTCCGCTTTTGAGGAGTTTTTTTTTCTTTCCACAGTTGTGAAATCTAAAAGATCAATTGTCAAATGAAGTCAGAAATAGTGAAGTTATATTGCAGGGCCATAAGTTTGTTATTGTCTTCCCACAAACAATGGCTCCATGTATTTATGGTTAGCACACATAAACACATTTTGATAAATTTCTTAATGCAACGTGCCCTTGTAAATGAGTCATAATAACCACTGTTCAATTGTGACATGATGTTCCCTCGGTATAATTCACTGATTATCACACAGATAAAGCCAGACTTCCAACAGTCATCTGAAGTAGCAAGAAAATGCGTTAACAGCACAAACAATCTTACAAGAAAGTGCCCTTTACAGCTATACACTTTGTGACCCTTGAAACTAGACACATACACACCATAGGAGAGATTGGCCTTTGTAAAGCAGAAGTTAAAACAGAGCTGTAAAAAAGGAGTGGAAAAAAAAAAACTGCTCGGGTATATGAATAGATAAAGCCTGTTTTCACAGACAACCAGAGAGAGAGAGAAAAAAACAGCAATTTGCAGGCGAGACGGGTTGTTGTGGTACAAAAACAAGTTTTGTTTCGTGCTTGCTCACATCAGTTGAACAGCCTTTTTTTTTTTTGGTCTTTCATCTAGGTTTAGGTATCTACCTCAGAGTCATGTACACATGCTCTTTTTGTCATCGTTTTTTCTTCTCTCCAACAACCGTACAGCAGTTACTCCGGCCACACAGAATTGGGGGCAGGGGCTTCTCAGAAAACAAAGCAGGTTTCATTTCAGAGGCGGATGAAAACGGCTTTGTGGTTTTAATTAGTCATTTTTTGTGTATTTCTTGGCCCCAAAAGAAGAAGAAAAAGCATGTGTGTAAATATGTATTACTGTGGCAGGCCTACACCTTTCTCTTCACTGCCTCCTTTACTACTTCACATCTCACAACAAAGGCAGAGAGTTTGAGAGTTTTTTTTATTCCTGAGTTGCTCTTTGTTGATTGTAACTAGGGCATCTATATTGCGATGTTTCTGCTCCACTCACAATTAAAACATTTTTTTTCCCCTCTCTCTCTCTCTCTCTCTCTCTCTCTCTCTCTCTCTCTCTCTCTCTCTCTCGCCGCTGTCTTTCAAAGGCTGATGCGGAGTGCACATAATTATGCATATAAACATAGTGGCTTAATTATCTCTCACAACATCAGTGACAATGTAATTAACAAACATTGCAAGATCAATGAGAGAAACTGCGACCTTCAAAACATTTAACTCCTCACATCGAGGCATCGTGCGGATTTCCTATCAGTGCAAAACCCCAGAATACTTTTCCTAGATAATTTAGATGTCGCATTAGAGCCCTCGTAAGCCAGTCAATGGGAAAAAAAAAACAATGAATAGAAAGTATGAAAGCAATGACAGAGATGCTCATAGCGATGGATCAAACAGGCTTGACCATGACTTCCATTTGCAATTCTGGGTTCACTGTAAAAGGTTATTTTTCATTTCAAGCCATTTCAAAGAGCTCTCTATTTACTGCGTCTTAATTAACGAACTAAACAGCAAGGAAGTTTGAGGCTCGGCGCAGTTTTGTCTGTGTCAAATTAGTCCAAACAAATGCACATGATGAGATTTGTTCAAACCAACTCTTTATTGGGATACCACTGTCCATTTAAACGAAACACACTTAAACTAATTCGCTAGCGTGAACACAAATTGCTTTTTAAAAAATCTATTTAGATTATTGGGCCATGTAAAAAAAAAAACCTCACTATATTCAAAACGCCCCCCGACTGAACACTGCATATTGTTAAAACATGTTCTTAACCAAATAGTTTACATTGTGCTCGTGTGGTTGAAAACAGACCCCCTTTAGAGGGTATTCAAACTCTAGATTAGTCCATATATAGCAACCAGCATGCACCTTTATCGTCACCGACACCTCTGCCTCTCAGTCCTGTGAGTCGAGAAGCTGTGCCATGCCGATGGCCATGTTTGGTCAGCCCATAGCAGATATAATGCCCATCTGTTATCATATCTGGGGAGGAAAATGTGCCCTAATTGCCTCAAATATAGACAAGGCAGGCCCGTGTCGCGTGCTGGATTTTGCGTGAAGTGTCGAGATTAGGAACCACTTCTTTGTAGATTTTCCAGTGGCACGGGAGAGACAGCAGACGGATGTCAGACGCGTTAAGCAAACAGGAGGGAAAATGAGGAGGGTAAAAGAAAAAAAGGGTTATTTATTTATTTATTTTAGTTCCTGCTTGGTGTCACATGATATCAGCCAGACAGGGCGCGAGTAGAAAACTCATTTACATGGTGTTTTAGAAAGGTTATCTCCTCTCTGGGCCCAGTCATAATCCCTTCAAGTTCAATCATTTGCCTTTTACTGATAGCATGTCACATGAAGGAATTAAGAGACTCTGCTCTTTTTTTCTTTTCTTTCTTTTGGAGAGAAGGTAATGTTAATATCCGAAGCAAAGAGAATATGAAAAAGGGGATGTCATTTCATTCAGTCATTGGCAGAATCCAAGAGTCTCTCTGCAATAATTAACAATTTGACTCTTCAACCATAAAACTATAGATGTTTTTTTAATTAGTTAACTGTGACATTTTTTATGTTTGAAAATTTGTAAATATTGTTCCCATCCAGCATTCTACCTTTCTCTTTTTAATCATCATTCCTCTCTCAGTCAAGTGCAGTTCCACTTTCTGACTTACTCACTGGTGTGGGCGGGTCAGCCCTAACTTTAGAGCTATATGATATACTGTGATCTGAGATGTCCTTATAAATACAGTAGCAGTAAAATACAACCAAGCACTAAAGTTATCAACACCTCAATCGTATGAGATGGATGTTTAGCCAAATTATTTTTAATGGAATTGTTCACATGTATTTTTAACAAGCTATAAGCCATTTAAATCTTATCAGTTTACTATCTACTAGGAAAACTTTCGAGTATGGTGGAGCATGCAGTAAATACTTGTATATGTATAAACAGTATGTTATGCTGTGGTTTTAGTACATGTAGAAATGTGTACAAACTTCCTCTCAAATACCTGATCCATTTCTTTTAAATTTTTCATGCCCCTTCGATCCACCAGATACTCTTTCATACTGACCCTCTGTGCAGAGGAGCAACCCCAATGCAGTGAATGGAAATTTGGGGATTATTTTACATGCTGCGCAGGAGATGTGAAAAGCAGGACACAGCGACTGATTTAGCAATAACTGAGAAATCTGAGACAAGAGCAGAGATATTTGTGTATTAATTACCCGGGTGGTTGGTGATATTACCTCTCGCCTGCTCATGTGTGCTTTCGTCATGAAAAAAAGCAATAAGATATATCGTGTATTTATATATCTTTTTGGACCCTGGTCAACGGGAAAATCTGCCTCACAGGTCCTTCCTGTCCCTTTTTGTCTTTGTTTCTCCCTCACATATCTCTTTTCACTGTGCCTTTTACCCCGCACTATTCTTCTTCATGCAGAGCTTTGTCCCTCCACTGCTTTCAGTGCAAATCATTTTCCCTTTTCCCCACTCTCTGACCCCTTGCACTAACCTGGATGAAAGTTAATGGGCCAGAATTAATCTCCACGTAATGCAATTAAACTATACATTGACTATACTGTATTTCGCTATGTCCTTGGGGAAGTTGTCCAATTTAATGGACTCTTAAAATGAAAGTGATGTTTCAGTTCACAAATGTGTAAAAAGAGGAAAAGATTCATTCTGTTCACTTTTGAAGGTGACACAATAATCATGTTATTTTAAAATACCTTACACTGAGCTTCCCAGGGGATTTTATTAAATGCACTGGCCACATGCCATTATTTTTCTGCATATAGTTGTGATAGTTTTATCTTTTTTATAATAATATCTAGTATCAGTTATCATGTTAAAAGAAATACAGTTACTTCATTTGTAAGAAGCTGTTTTTTTCCCCGAAAGTGTCCTTTGAATATGTTTTTTCTCAAATATGATCTCTTAATCTGGCTACTAAAAATACCATGCTCATATATGTAGAATTTTGTTTAAATTATAAAACTCAAGAGTAATTTGATAGCAATAATCAGAAAAAATGTTTGTCTATTCAGTGTGTCCTTCGGTGCAACCACCTGCAAATTCTGCAGAGCTGACTTATAGTGCAACCAAAACAGGAAGAGCGTTGCCGCCTTTTGTTTGTAGACACATGAAAAAACAGTGAAGAGTCACTTTTGCTGTAGTTAAATTTACTGCAGTTCTGGAGTAACAATAATGGCATGACATCAATCATGAACATTAATTGTTCAGAAAAATGGATCCGCCATAATGTAGTTCTCATTATCTCAATGTTGCAGCGTGTTCGACAAAATGGTGAGGCGAGATAGCATTGTTTCATTATTTATCTAAACAAATTATACTCTACACTTTTAACACAAAGCTATTTCACCAGATTTATACATATGTGACCACCTTATTTGCCGTCAAACACAAAATAAATTGTCAAACATGGACAGTTTTAGAGCAAGCCTCAGTCAATATTTGGCGAGAGATAGATAGTAGATTGATTAAGTAACACAAAATTGGCTACTGACGTCTTGATCAATCGGTTAATTTTGGTGCAGTTTCATTTTCAAATGCTGTATTAGCCTTTATCATTATTACTATACTTCATTACAGTAAGACCAGACAGCAACTTCACTGATATCAGCTTAAAAAGAAAATGTATGATTGTACTGAGAATATTTTACAAATGAGATATCCTCTGTTTTTCTCTTCAGGAGAAGCATCTGCCCTGCGAGACTATGCAGCCAACACCATGAATGAATTTTTGGGAATGTTCGGTTATGATGACCAGCAGGTAAGGGATGAGCTGACCAAGAAGATCAGCTTTGAGAAGCTCAAAGCCGCTACCTCAGACCCCTCATCCCTCAGCAGTGAGGAGGCCTCGCGGCGTGCCCGCTTCTCTAAGTATGAAGAGTACATTCGCAAGTTAAAAGCTGGCGAGACCCTACCTTGGCCCATGCATGCTACCCCACCCAAACCAGATGACCTCAACTCAAAACTGGCCCAAGACAAGAGTGCTACCATGCTCCAGACCTCGGGGTGCCTCCCAGGGGCAGACACCCAGATCTACCCCACCAGCCTGGACCACAAACAGCCAGGAGGACCTCAACTGGGCAAATCTCATCCAGCCAACCCCTCTCACATGCAGAGCATGACATCCCGAGCCTCCAAGTACGACTTCTTTATTCAGAAGCTGAAGATGGGTGAGAGTCTGCAGCAGCAGAATGGCAATGCTTACAAGCGACCCTCCAAGTATGACCTGGAGAATGTCAAGTTTCTTCACCTCTTCAAGCCTGGTGAGGGCAACCAAGACATGGGCGGTGCCATCGCGTTTAAGACTGGCAAAGTGGGGCGCCCTTCGAAGTATGACGTCAGAACAATTCAGAAACTGATGCCAGGAAATCCTGAGGCCTCACTGATGCCCAACGTCCTCGCTACAGCACCAGGAAACCCAGGAGCTCCTGGTGTCCCCACTGTAGGTGCAGCTGGGGCCAGCATCACTCCAGGGCTAACAATGGACCAGACAGGACAAATAAGCTTCAATGCCTCTGACTACCTAAAGTCCAGCTTTTCCAAGACTGACTCCATCACCACAGGCACTGTGTCCTCTGTTAAGTAAGTGTGATCATCATATGAATCTAGAAAGAATAGACACACACAACAAGAACAAATAGATTTGACAAATTGAAAGACCTAAATTCTGTCTAGAAATATTGTGCAATTGTGCAAAAACTCACTAAATTTAAATAGTGCCACCCATAGTAGAAATGGCATAATGTTTTAGTTCAACATCTCTTAGATTTGTCAAATCTGATGCAGATAACATTGAATTTGTAGATGGACTGGGCAAATTGCAAAGTGTTTTGCAGAAACAATTCAATATGGCAGAAATTCTCTGTAACCAAAAATGGGCGTGGTCCAGATTAACGTATATGAGCATAGGATGCATTCCTTCAGATGACAGCATGCATCCCATGTACTTATTGACAGAAATATGGAAATGTGATAATAAATCACACAACCTGTCATTAAATTCCAATTTAAAGTTTAATGGTGGATTGAAAAGATTCCAAGCGCAGAGGTCTGTCTTCTTCACACTCATAGTCTCTTAGTGGAACACCTTGGAGCTGATGTGAAGCTCAAATACACTTAACTGCTACTGTGAGTCAGTTAGCCCAACGCAAAGGTAATTGCTATCTTTACAGCAGCCAACAGGAATACAGTGTGAAATAGCGCATAGCGCCCAATAGATCCACGACATGATGAGTTGCGAAGGCACATGAAGTGTTTACTCGCCGTAGCACTCCATGGAGACTGATTTAGCACAGTCATCGCAAAGTGACTGACTTCTTTCGTTTGGCTAGGGTGTAACAACTCTCCCTTTAATTACTTTGGAGCCATGACTAACCTCCCGTCGAGTCACAGGGGCCGACTCAACACTGCCTGACGAGTGCACTTTAAAGGAAGCAAACGAGGGGTTTGGGGAACTAGCCTACAGTCGTGTGCACTACCAGTAGGAAACAGCTCCGTGAGTCTGTTTGATTGGTTTCGACCTTGTCTCTAGTTAGTCAAGACCTATCAAAGACACTGTTCAAGAGCCCTCAGGCACCTCTCCCTCAGGCTTTGGCCTTTGTCAGGTTGGGGCTCAGTGGAGCTGCAAGCTTGGCTAACTAACCCAGTCTGGTGCTTGTATACAGGGGGAGAGTTGGTGCTAGGGATAATGTCTGGCAGCACATCCTCCCCTCTGGGCCAGATTAACCTCAGGTCATCCCCCGTGTGGAGCTGCTCAGATGGAGCTAAATGCCATCCCTGAGAGGGAGCAAGCAGAACCAATAACTGTATTATGACATCTACAGACAGTACCGCTACCGGCTTCATGAAGGGAGTCACAGCACAGGTGACAAAAAGCACACAATAATTTTTGGCACGTCTCTGCAATCCCCCAAAAATCCAGAAAAAATCCCCTTGATTTCCTATTTTCAACTGAGTTTGTTTGATTTGAAACAGTCAATTAGCTTGATCCATATGTATTTGATGCTCCAGCGTTGTCTTACATCTTTACTTGAACCGAGTCCAGACTGATTGGAAACAACTTGACATCAGCATTAGAGCCGAGGTCCGTAGAGATTTTCAGAAAAGACCTTTTCTCAGAGCTTTTCTTCCACATCCCCATTATCCAGTTTTGCATATGAGCACTCACCAAAATACCCCATAAAAGATTAATGTCCCTTTGCTGCTGCATTTTGCCTTTCATTGGTTGGGAGACCATGCATCAAAGTGTGCACCTTAAATCCCTGATTCATACGGCACATGAAAACGCTGTTATGACACGAGAAAATGTATATTGATAGTCCAAAGTTTGGTAGCGGCCTGTAAGTAAATAGTGTGTCAGTTTGTTTTTCTTAACAACAGGCAGCCCCACCTCACCATTAATCCTGTCGCTTTTGTGTTTTCTGTTGCATTAGGAATGGCCTGCCACCAGATAAACCCGCCGGCGACGACATCAACCTCTACCAGAAATATATTGCCAGGTATGCAAATCCCTCAATGTGCTACGCCAATAGAAAAATATACCCATAACAGAGACAGGCCTTTCTTTTATGTACTGATGTTGCGTTTTATTCAGTGATGTAACTAGATCTTAGACGGGTATGAAAATGTTCTGTGCGCAGTAAATTAATTAAGAAAAGAGTCCAATTTATGTGCTGGGAGGAAGTAGAAGGATAAGGGG
The DNA here is from genome assembly GCF_022379125.1 of Scophthalmus maximus. NCBI lineage: Eukaryota > Metazoa > Chordata > Actinopteri > Pleuronectiformes > Scophthalmidae > Scophthalmus > Scophthalmus maximus. The sequence goes on from NC_061517.1 coordinate 14,632,380, forward strand.
TAATGAAAGAGAAATTGTTTGATGGTAGCTTACTGTATGTGGTTGAATAAATGCTCACAGTGTGTATAGCACTAAAACTTGGAGGAGAACATAAATCTGTATAACTCTGTACTTTTAGCTCTGACTGCCACAGAGAAGATATGAGCTTAGGCTGAGTTCTTCTTTAGTCCTGCCATTTATTGTTGATCTAAAAAGTCAGTCTATCACACCGTCAGAGACAAAAGCATCGGCGGAGGCGAGGTATCTTTGGTTTCTATGGACACAGAACAATGTCCCCCATTCTGGATTAATTTTGAGCAGACACTAGAAAGGTGATTATCACTTGTTTGTTTATTCCGTTTAAAAAGAAAGAAAAACAGCATTTGAAAGGCCAAAGTGGCTTTGGCATTAATGATTACTTCTCCAAGCCATAACATGAAGGGCACAAATCAAAGCCCTGGCACTGACAGACACACATCCTCTTCTCCGCACACACACACACACACACAAAACCTCTTCCTTGGACTGATTACATTTTGCAAGAAGATTTAATTAAGGAATTTTTAATGAGGCTTCTGCTGGCACTGCCAAGAACTGTTTTGATATTTGCGCTGCATAATGCATAAAATTTGTCTAAACATCTCGGCAGTTGATGCACGGGGAGGCTGCAGATAAGCCCAGATACAGTTTCAATTTCCGTGTTGGGGTTGGGGAAAAAAAGAGAAAGGAAAGAAGAGGAGGGAGGAAAAAAAATGGAAAAGGAGGGCTCATAAAAAGGGCAAATGTAGCGGGGAGAGGGGAGTTAGAAGCGGGGGATGGTCCTCCTCGGAGCCGGGGCTAATGAGTGCACACTAATACTAAAAACCAGCTTTGTAAACGTGTTTGCACCTAGTCCTCGTGAAAAGAGAGAGAAAAAAGTTCCTCATCTCCTCACCACACTGCAGTTTGATGTTTTAAAGAGCTTCCCTGGTAGTGTTTAGTTGCAGTTTTCACTCTTTAAATGCTTTCATGCACCCACTGTTGCCTCGGCACTTTGATCTGTGTATCTCTATTGTAACTGGAGATGCGCTGCAATCTCTGTATCGTGGCGATATTAATATTTAATCTACTGCTGAATAGCAGCGGCCCATTAGGCCCCCTGACGCGGCAAGTGGGAATTGTCCAGAGGCAAAGTGATCCAGCTGGGCAATGAGCAGAGGGGTGGGCCATAGTCTCTGGAGGATGGGGGGGGGGGGGGGCTTAGAGTGTTCAGAAGTGTAAACGAGTGTGTCTGCATGTATGTGAATGTATGAAAAAACATTGCATGCACATCGTGTGTGACTAGTTCTGACTGGTTCTGTCTTGTCTAAGAGCTCTATCAAACCTTTCCATAGCCCCGTCTACTTCCAACACCGTTTTCCACACTCGCGCAGCCAACTTAAAAAGTGTAGTGGCTATACCGTTCAATTAGCTTAATGAACTCGGCAGAGTGATCTGTAAATGCAGCCCTGGGATAATCCTAACAAGGAAAAACAGAAAGAGAGAGATGGAGAAAAAAAATATTACTTAGCCCCCTTTTCCCCCTCTCCTCGGCACTTGCAGATGGAGCTCTTGGCAGCGGCAGTTCAAATGTTTATTTGTGTGTTTTCACTGGTAATTGGAGGATTTTAACAGTCATCATCGCCAGGCTTATTATCACCACCGTAAAAGTGGTTGTACTGTAGCAAGCAGCAGCTTTTCTTTTTTTTTTTACCAGTGCCAGACTAAAGCCTGGTTCTTGGCCTCCGGATGAGAGAGAGAGTGACAGTGGTTTTGAATAAAAAGCAGACAGAGATGTGCCTACATCTCCGGATACCCGACTCCGTTACTCCCAGAGTAAAACTGTGGTTAACCTGAAATAACTGTGCATTGATTTGACAAGGGGTTTTCACGGCGTCGAGAAATAAAGTAGTTATGGGGCGTGTGAATGTGTGTCAGGGGGAAAAAGGTTTCAGTGTAATAAGTGTCTCTTACGGCTGCCTTGGAAATAAATGGAGCTAATTTGGCTGAAATTGGTGTGACAGACGGGTAAATTGTTGCAGCAGTGTGGAAAGCAGAAGTCAGTTTGAAGGTGCGAGCTGGTGCTGCTCTGAAGGTGAGACGAGCAAAGGCGCCTTTGAAAAACTCTTTCGCTTGTTTTTTGAGCCGCTCTCTGAATTTCAAATGATTTCTTCTCTAATCATTGATCATTTTTCAGTGGATTGTTCTTGAATCAGCTCCTGTCCTCCCTGTGACTCTGTTCTCCGTGCGATGAGCTCTTACGTGTTCCTAATGTTTTGAACTGGTCTCGATTTTGTCATTCACTGCTCTAACTTGGGTTTCAGGTTCTCTGGAAGTCAACACTGTGGACACGTGCACTGTGCCTACCAGTACAGGGAGCATTACCACTGCATGGACCCTGAGTGTAACTACCAGGTGAGCGTGAGTAATCTATCACTTTTTTTTTTGGAGCATTACCTAAACACACACGTTTGACATTTTCCCCTTTATGCTGCAAAGTCGGAAAGATCAGACGTACGTGGTTTTGTTTCCATTACTGGCTGAAACCAGGTAGTGTGTGCTTAAGTTGCATTATTTATTCATAGCAAGGTTAGGCTGGGCGACTTAACGCACGGCACCCTCTCGTTTCTCAGGACAGGACAAAGGGGTTGGGGTGATCCTAGGATAGACAAACAGGATAATGTGTCATCTTTTCTTTAGTTGTCACACCCAGCCAAAGTTTGCAAAGATGAAAAGTTGGTCGGCCTCTGGTCTGCTGAACAGGCCGCGAGTGTTTACACTTGTTCAGTTTGCAGGTGATTTCCAAGCACAGTTGACAGTTGTCCTTTTATCACAAAGGCTGATTGTAAATATGCTTGAAATATGGCTCTTTTTTTTTTTTTCCTTTTTTATAAAGACATCTGCCAACGACTGGGGGCCTGCCTTTAATCTGCTTTCACGTTATTAATCTTGTCCTGGTCCCAGGAGTCGTCACGTATGGCACAGGAAGGAGGGAAAAAAAACACGAAGCAGATCATATTACAGACCTTGTGTTTGCTGCAGCATATGGCCTGAGAGAGTCAGACAAACACGGGCAGATTTGTCAGAGACGTCAAAAAATCCATGCACAGCTAGTGCTGTGTGTGTTTTCCTGTCTTTCTTTACAATTTTCAGTATTAAGCCATCTTCAGATGTAATCTCCTTTTCTGCTCCCGATCAGGAGAGATTACCGCTCAATAAACATTGTTTGTGTGGTGAAAAAGCATTCGCATATCGAAGCTTTCATTTTCTGCATGAATCCCACTTCACAGTCTGATGAGACACATTCTTAGAGGAATACAAAGGAAAATCATTTCATGTCGTTATTTAGAGCCTTAGTTCAGGTTATCATGGCAATTTCCACGGTCAGGTCCACATTACTCTGTTGCCTTTTGCGTTGCGCGGAAACTCCGATACGCTTTGGAAGCCGGCTCTCGGGATGTCAATACCCTGAAAAAAAACAGGCAGGCAGTGATGAGCAGCCCCTTTCGAAGCGATAACTCATGAAATGTTACATGACACACACTCCTGGAATATTATCCCACTGCCAGCCTCCGGGCGATTGGCTGAGTCTTAACATTCTCCTTTCATGGGCTTGTACATGAGGGAGAGTGTGCATCTTGCCACACTAGTGGGAATCCTAAAATAAATGTAGCAAGTGGCTCCCAACCTTCATCACCACTCAACTGAAAATGAGATCTTTTTCCCAGTCAGCTCTCTCCGTGGCCTATTTTGAACAGCTTGATGGCTCGAATTTATCATGACCGCAGTTCAACTCATCTTCCGCTCGTCATCAACCACTAGACACCAGAAAGCCCAGAGCTGAGATTAGGATTTTCTCAGAAAGTGATGATTCTAAAGCATTCGTCAATTAGATTAAAAATCCTAATGAAGTGTTTGCTTCTGCCAGAGTCAAACATCTTAGAAATATGCCGCGGGAAACGGGCCAAGAGCGAGGGAACAGCTGTGCGAGATCTTAGCTTTTTATTTGTGCGCGAGTGGAACACATGACACAGAGCAATTACCCTACTTTGTACAGCAATTATTTGCTTTTTAGAATAGTTCTTTCTGATGTTTTTTCCCTCAACTGGAGATAAATATGGATTGAAGAAATGTCTCATTGATTTGCGCTTCTCCCGTTACAGTTTCTGTAACATCAGCTTAAGTCCAATTACAGCAGATTTGGTTGCTGCAGGTCTCTGCGGAGTGACTTTTCTGTTTCCCCTCCTTGACTCCTGGGTATGGGAGGGATTTATTTATCTATTTCTTTTTGCTGTAATTTTAGACCGCGGGCCTCTTAGCATATTCACTCATTACTACAGGCGAAGCCTGCACCAAAACGAGTGTTAATGCTTTAATTAAAAAAGGAATCATATCTCAGCGAATTGAAAGGGAAAATGTTTTTGGTTGGCTTGTTTGTTTGTTTCTGTTGTCTTCTGTTTCCCCCCTGTGCACGTCTGAGAAACCATCTGTATGGAACATGATTTTTCCGAGTCGGAAACATCAGAACTGTGATCTTGCATGCCAATTGATTCCTCTTAATTAAAAAAAAAAAAACGATTTTGGAGTCCACCTGTAAAGTCAGGGGCTGTGTGGGGAGCGGGCTCCCTGCTTCAAGTTTCACCCAAGCTCATCTTGTACCATTTGGATGGGACACAACTTGGAGATATGCAAAGTAAATCAATAAGCACAGAACACGTCATATTTAGAGACATCGTGGCCCTCTCCATTGCAGCGTGTACAGCCCTCCCCAACTGCCATTTGGCTCCTAAATGCTGCAGCTGCTGCTTCCACAGAGATAAAGTGACTTGTTGCTGATTCTGTGACTGGTTTAAATAAACGCCAACCTGTTGCTGTACATTTTTCCCCCCTCCCCTTTTGCAGAGGTTTACCAGTAAGCAGGATGTAATCAGGCACTACAACATGCACAAGAAGAGGGACAACTCTCTGCAGCATGGATTCATGCGCTTCAGCCCTCTGGACGACTGTAGTGTCTACTACCATGGCTGCCACCTCAATGGAAAAAGCACCCATTACCACTGCATGCAGGTACAAAATACAGATTCACCCTTCCTCTTCCACCTGCCCACAATAAACACACAAACAAATACAGTAGACTTGTAGGCAGGCATATGCACGCACACACACACACACACCCACCCACACACACACACACACACACACACACACACACACACACACACAGAAAGACAAATAATGTACGCATCTGCTAATATGGCCACATGTTTTCCAAACATTCCATACAGTACAAAATAACCATTAACTCCTTCAATTTACATTCCACAACCACCACCACACTGGATTGGATCACAGAAACAAAAGCCTTTTTTTTTGTGGCATTGACATTTAAGTGTGAGTATTAAGTATATATTTAAAAAAAAACTGAATATACTTGCAGAGCATCATGATATAAATGATGGCCGGATCGGAGGAAATGAGGCCACTCCGTAAGACCCACGCACCTTCAGGATGTTTGAGAGTCGCACAGTTTACTTGCATCTGTGACTATGGAATTACAGCTCCACACGTTTTTTTTTTTCCATTTACACCAAAGAGCAGTTTGGCAAAACGTGTCCTAAAGTAAATAAAAGAAAATTGAAAAAGGGGGGAATACCCGTGAGGTTGCTCATGAGCCCCCCCCCACCCCCACATCTTCCCTCTTTCACTCCTTAATTGGCATGGACAAAATTCACTAAGGTGTTTATATAAACTACACATTTTTCATCTTTTAGTACCAAGCAGCCAATTGAAGATTGTTCCCCCCTTCTGGACTTGTTTAATTTTTTACATCTGCTTATTTTCAATGTGTCACTGTGCGGAGAGCTTTCTCACCGGCAGGGCAGCAGTGCGGCGGAGGATGGCTTGAGATATAGTCTTTTTCAATCCCCTCTCTAACGGCGTAATTGTTATTAAGACATTTCAGCCCTTGTTTTAACAGTCCCTGAGAACCTGCAGATGTTGGCATCGGCTCTCTTGATTTAGGGGGGAAAAAAACAGAGTGGCATTTTGTTCATTGTTTGACTCAATATGGAGAAGTTGCCCGGTTTGTGCGGATGAAAAGTGCCAGGGATGATATACAATTGCTGCTTTTAATTCAAACATTACCTGTTTTTTTCCCCCTTCTGTTGGCTCAGAGGGCTCCTGAGTACCAGGACATTTTAAACTAAAGACCAAGTCATCTTGCTCCTGCCTGCCTTCCTCTGCCCCCTCCACCGCTGAAAAAAGATTTGCTCTCAGAGTTACAGAAAGTTTGTGGTGACTGCACTGTAGCACTCCACATATGAATTTTTATTTTCTAAAAGGCAGCTTTGCCAGGAAGTTTCTATATCTTCAGCTGCCGGCTGTGACCACTGCCTCTTTCAGTCACATTTTTTGATTTCCAAATGTCATAATGACAAGATTGTTTCCAATTTACCAGAGTTTCAGTTGTTCTGCTCTGGTGTGCATTACAATACAAGCTTCTTCCACCCATCTCATTAACTTAACCACACTGAACTTGTTTATCTATGGCTTTTACTTTAAAGCACTGTGTTTTAGAAGTTGGCTTTTTGTTTTTCAAAACCAGTCTTGCAAACTGAAACTCTCATATCTGCTGTGGGCCCAGATCTCGTTTTCGATTACCATGCTTTGCCTGTGCTTGTAGGTGGGCTGCAGCAAGGTGTACACCAGCACCTCAGATGTCATGACCCACGAAAACTTCCACAAAAAGAACGCCCAGCTGATCAACGATGGCTTCCAGAGATTTCGTGCCACCGAGGACTGTGGCACAGTTGCGTGTCAGTTCTATGGGCAGAAGACCACACACTTCCACTGCAGGTGAATTGGCCTAATGTGGTGCCTGTTTCTCCTCAAATGTGTCTTTTTTTTCATTTCTAAAACCCTAAATTAAGCATATGCATAGTTTTTAAATTATTGTCATCATAATGTGTAGTGACTTTCATGTGAGCAAACACTTAGCTGCGGAGGCAGTTCATATAAAAACAAAAGTCACAGGAGAAAAAGAGGAAATTCTTATTATTTAACCGTAAATGAATAATAGGCAGCATATAATCTAACATCATGACTAATGGCATCCTATTAGTATTTCTGAATATCACAAAATCACAGGTAGCAGGAAAGAGGAGAGGAAAGGAAATGTTTTTACCAAGCTCTTATGTTGAAGAGCACATCACAGAACTGTTATCAATGGATATAGATAATCACCCCCTGGAATGTTTCCCTCTGGCAAAGTTTTCAGGGAGTGATGTGTCAATGAGCTGCTGCTGTGTCACTGAACCGCCTCCGTTATCTTTCCTCCATTGTCAAGTACTTGAATCATGTGGACCTCCTCCATGACTCCCGACTGCACCGAGGTGCTGAGGAGGCTCTGCAACAGAGCGCCGTGTCTAATCATGTTTTCCCTTTATTTCCCGCCCCTTGCTCAGGCGCCCAGGCTGCACCTTCACCTTCAAGAACAAGTGTGACATTGAGAAGCACAAGAGCTACCACATCAAGGATGATGCCTATGCCAAAGACGGCTTCAAGAAGTTCTACAAATATGAGGAGTGCAAGTACGAAGGCTGCGTGTACAGCAAGGCCACCAACCACTTCCACTGCATCCGTTCAGGCTGCGGCTTCACCTTTACCTCCACCAGCCAGATGACCTCCCACAAGCGCAAACACGAGCGCCGACACATCCGCTCCTCGGGCGTCATGGGCCTCTCTTCCACCTTCCTGCCGCCAAAGGATGATCAAGATGAATCGAGCAACGATGACCTGATGGATTTCTCAACCATCAGCAGCAAGAACTCGAGCCTGAGTGCCTCGCCTACGACCCAGCAGTCCACCACTGTATCGCACCTGTTGGTCACGCCCACTACTGCTGTCTCCTCTTCAGCGGGCCACACCCTCAAGCCTACGCCCTCACTGTCCAGTGCAGGCCAGCGTATGTCCAGTCTGCTGTCCCAGGCCCTGCCCAGCAACATGCCCGTGGCCCTTGCTCTTTCCAACAGCGCCATGGCCACCAACCCGTTCTTCTCGCTCATGCCCAGGATGCCTCTCCAGCCACCTCCGCAGACCGCCGGCCTGATGTCAGCTGCATCCTCTGGGGCGCACTCCATGCACACCGACACACTGACCCAAGGCTGCTCCACGATGGGGGCAGACGGAGCCACGGCATCTACCCCGACCTCCTTTGCCACCTCCTCCATCATGGAGAAGATCTCTGCAAGCAAAGGTCTGATATCGCCCATGATGGCCAGACTGGCAGCTGCTGCCCTGAAGCCCTCCAACAACCTAGATACAGGTCAGTCACTTCACAAATAGTCATCATTGTACATCACGTGTCTGGATACTTACAAAATGGATGGTCACACAACTATTTACCGATTTAATCAAAAGATATCGGACGGATGAATTAACAAAATGGCCTTGCCGGTACTTTTGTCCCCCTTCCTCTTGATTATTACCGTAACTGAAGCAGTTTTAACACACTTGCAAACTCTAAGCTCAATATATCGGTAATTTTCCGTAAACCCCTGTTGGTCTTTACATTTTTCAGAGAATATACCACATGTACATTAAAAAGCCACTTCCTTTTTTTAGCGTGCAAACTTCACTGCGCTACTGCCGGAGCAGAGAGAGTGCACTCAGAGGTCACTTCTATCACTATCCCACACTGGAGAGAAGGGCAGAAAAACTGCCGCTTTCTGGCTTAAAGGGACATACCGGAGGCATGGTCCTCTGCTCTGGGCTTGTTATTGTGTTGATCGTTTGTCAGATACCAACAATCCATTTGGAGATAAATGCGCTGACAGGGGAGAGTAGAGCCTGTAAAAGTCTCTTATGATGTTCGGAGTGGGGGCTCCTGGGGCTTGTGTCGAACATGTTTCCTCATCATTGGTCTCTTATCTATGTCTGCGCCCGTTCCAAGCAAATGGAGGTGGAATGAAATTAAGCCCAGAAATTGCGAGAACAAAAAAAAACGTTGTCGTTTTTTTTCTCTCCGTATCCTCTATGCAAACTGATAAAAAGAAAAACTGAAATCGCTCAGGCAGAAATGACTCAATGCACCAGAGCAGAAAAGAAGTCTCTCTTTTTTTTTCACTGATACAAGAACTAAGACACACTTGCATGCATCAGCAAAGGCACACTTTTTGAATTTCTAGAAACCCTCTGTTCCCAGAAAAACAATGTCAATATCTGTTTAGCATACACAAAACTATCATAATTCTTGGAGGTAATTGCCTTGTCTCCGTTTATCATATTGCTCCAAACAAAGCGGCTGAAAATGAAGTTAAGGTATCAAATTGACAACGCACTGCAGAGCACAGCCTTGCATTCAAGTAAGCAGGGAGGCCTCCTGTGTTGAGCCTGAGCAGGTGGGGTGCGGATTGTGAATGGGCCTGTGAGGGGGAGCATCTCCGGATGTTGGGACGGGGAAGGATTACAATTCCTGGTGGTGTTCCTGGAGCAGGACAGGCCCTGGGAGAGAGCTGGGGCAGCTGCTCCGGGGAGCCAAGCTGAGCCCAGGCTGTCACGATGAGCTCCACCTCTGGGCCTCCAGCAGTTAGTCTGAACACTGGGAAGGCCCCCACTGAGGGTGGGGCCTCCACAGATGGTGCATTCACCACCCCTCTCGCTGGCTCGCCGAACGGCTGCAGCTCAGCTCATGCTGCTGCATCGCAAAGCTGGTTTTAAAATAAGCTCCCCTGCCTCATTCACATCTCTTATTATAAAAGTTCCGCGCAGATACAGGATGGAGGGGTAGCTGCGGTCTGGTTTCTCATATTTGTCTTGTAAAATGTGTGAACAGGACATTTGGGGCTAAAATGAGGAGGAAGTGGTTTGTGCTTCTCTGTCAAAAAGATGTGAGAAGAGTCACGGTGTTTATTCCTTTTCAATGCGGTTATGAAACTTCACCTCTGTTGTGAATTGCCTGTTTTTCCTATTTCTGCTTTCAGTAATTTCTCTGTATTTCTTTTTTTTTATTATTAATGTTCCGCTCTAATTTACCCCTAAGTGTTTTTTCCCAGAGATTCAAGCATCTGAAGGGTTTACTAATTAGATACACAGTACAAATGATCTTTCACAAGCTCTGTATCTTATCCGGAGTAATTACATGCTGGTACATTATTCCTGGATAATTTCCAGAAAGAAGCTGCTTTGAGTCAAACTCATTTGTTCTCCCGCTTTGGGAAGTGGATGGAAGAAAAAAAAATTATCGCCACGATGTGCAACAGAATTAACGACCTTTGCACTGTTAGTGGAGATTGTGATATAGTGATGTTAGTGCATTTCTCTGCCCGGTGATCATGTGTAGATCACATAGCGAGTGGCTGCCCCTCACATGACGTGCTCTCATTTGGTCTGAGAGTTGATGTAATTGTTAATGACAAGGCAGGGTTTGTGTGGCTAGTTAATTTTGGGTGTACTCTTATCAAGTCGGGGCCGTACGGAGACTTGGTAAGCATTCAGTGACCTCAAACCAGATGCAAAATTGTTTGACTGCTGTTTTTCCTTTGGCCCCACCCCGGCCCCACCCCCAGCTGCCTCCAACCTCAGCCATTGTCAAACTGAACTGACACTGACAGTGATACCTCCCCATCTCCGAGCTTTCAGCTGACAGGGCCCAAGACTGGCTTTTCCACTCCTATTCTGCCTGATATGTCTCTGGGTCATCTTGTAGCAGCGGGGGGGCGGGGGGCTCTGGTCGGTCCCCCCCCCACCCCCGTACGGACTGGTCTTGTTTTCTCCCCAGCAAGAAAAGGGAGAAGGGCGTCACCAGGCTGAGGGCCAAGGGCACACACTTGGTTGCCCATGACCTTGCCTGTCACAATCCCTCAGCACCAGTCCCGATTCTTCAACAACTGATCCCTCACCAAACCAATCAGAGCCGCTGGTGCTCGCCAGTCTTACAGTGAGGCCACGCCGGGACCCTAAAAATAATCCCTTAAATATAAAACAGCACTTATTGCCCACCAAAAGCCAAGCTTTTTCTGTGTAGCCCCGGGACAAATTAATATTTCAGTCCCTTGTGGATCGGGGGGCGGGACGGTGGGGGCGTCAGACTCCAACTTACTCTCAGCATTCTTACCCCTCATCACTCGCTTATTTATTTGATTTCAGCCCTCCTGTCCTCAGTCACAACATCCACTGAATACGTATTTGGAGGCGAATGTGAAAGAGGGGTCACGCTATTTGAACCAATCTGATTGGCTGTCAGCTCCAATCTGACCGACATAGCACCCCTGCTCCTCGTGGGTACGCTCGGTGGCATTGGCTGCCGTCCGTTGTCAGGCCAACGACGAGCCTGTGAAGGTGGGGAGGGAGGGGGGGTGGCCAATCTGAGACTGCCACTTTCCCTCAGCATTAGCATCTCACTTAATGACCAGTTAAGAGGCAGCCTGGCAAATGAGTTGTGACAAGTGCTGCAGAAAAAGGAGTCTTTTTCCCTCATATCTCCCGCCTCTCAATCACCATTTAAAGGGCTTGACGGCCTGACATAATTCCGCAATAATTATCACTCGGAGTATTCTTTTCGGGCCAGGACAGGAGTCAGATTGGATCTTGTCACGGGGTAATAATGCTGACCAACAATAACTTAGTTGTCTCGTCTCTCCTCTGCGTCTCTGGCTTGATCCTCAGGGAATGGGCAGCCGGCCTCAGCCAGCCAGTTCAATCTGGTTCGAGTGAAGCAGGAGCCCGTGGACGGCCACTCTGGGGCCTCGCAGGACTCGGCGCAGGAGCACAGTCTGGACCTGAGCAAGAAAGACCACAGGTACATGGATAGATGACACGCAGCCAGTTAATGTTATGTGGAGAATGTAAATTCATTTAATATATTCACAAAATAAATCAACGACAAAGTAAGGTTCCTCTGATTGATCGATGATTTCTACATTCTTGGCAGCTGGAGCCAGGCTTATATCCATAATTATATATCAAAAAATGTGTGCAAACAATTACAAAATCCTCAACATATTTCTCCAATTTTTTTGCGTAAGAAGGGTGTTTACATAAACCTTCAACTCCAATCCCCCCCCCCCCAACTCACTGTAGATCTTATTTCTTAAGAAGACAGCATTTTTCTTCTTCATTATACGGGCACACCTTGTGTGATAAATAGTAATATTTACTGTTCTCATGCAAATCTTGACTAAACATTGTTCATTTTCCTTGTTCCAGTAATGAATCAAACGGACACCCTGTACCAGGGAATACATCTCTTTTATCCTCGCTTATGAATAAGGTAAGATCCATCCATCAAACGCCTTTCATCCCAAGACAAATTAGCGGGACACGGAGGGGCCTGTTTGTTTTTTAATGTTTCACCGCTAATAAGATGAGTTTGTATCATTTAAATTTTCCAGCCATTTTTCATACGGTGTAATTTTCACTGCACCTCTCACAAATTAATATAATGAAGCAGTAGCTGGGTGCCACGCCAGATATATAGAGATGTTTGTTTTTTGATGAGCTGTTTTGAACTCGCCTTCCATTTTTTCTCTCCCCCTTTATACTTTTTCTTCCCCCGTCTCACTCTGCATTTATTTATAGAGTTGCTAAATTATTTGATTAAAAAGTCAGGGAGGAGAAGAAAAAAAAACAGGAAGGCACTTTTTTTTTTTAGCAAGTCTAAATGTTAGTGTATGGAAATTTAAATGCATATTTTTATGATGTGAAGCGTCTTAATTATTTTAATGTCTATGCAATTAAAGAAGGCAATAATTGGACTTACACATGACAGATCGGCCCTGTTCCCATTCAGGCTTTCCTTTCACACACATACACACACACTCGCACACACACACACACACACACGCACACACACACACAGTCTTCCCTAACCCCTCCCTGGGAGAGGTCAACTTCAGGGTTGCGTTCATTGAACCCAGACAGTGGAGGAGCTCGAAGACCTGTTGTACAAAAGCTCCTCGTGTCGTGTCGGCTTTTAGTTCAGCGTGATTCAAGCCACCACATCACATAAAGGGGTGCAACAGTTGCTCCCAGAGGACACTTGGCAAACACGCTTGGCCTGCACTCAAGCATAAGCCTGGATGTTTGTAAATCTGGCTTTGCTGGGGGGGGGGGGGGGGGGGGGGGGGTTGTGTTTTTTTTGCTTTGCCAAATCATTTGTGTGTTAACTCTCACACTCGCAAGTGCCCAGCATACATATGTTGAGCTAACCCAGCGGCTGCTGCCTCTTCTTTTGTGTGTGTGCTGTGTGTTATTGCAGATGTCACAGGTGAACCCCGCCCTCTTCCACGCCATGAACCTGAAGACGGAGCCGGAGCCGGGGCAGGGCAGCGACACCTCGGAGGCGGCTCAGTACCTGAACAGAGTGCTGAAGAGGCCCCTGCTAGAAAAACACACCGAGATCTGGAGGACGTACCTCCGCAGGTATAAAAACATGCAGGACGTGCACAGTCACAAGACTGGATTCTCTCTATTCATTTTGATAGTGAGAAAACAGAGAGCGTTTTCTGTGTGTACCATTCCTCTCGCGGTGCATCACTGGAAACCCCCTGAAACACAAAGATATGCAGGAATTTGAAATGACTTGGACGTGCGATCATTTACTGTCAGAAGAGAAGTTTAACCAGTTTTCCTCTAGCTATTTGCTGTTCAACCGAGAAGGCAGCACATTGACAGTCTTTATTATCTGCCTCTGTCAAGGTTTGACACGGATGACTTCTGTGAGGCTCAGTGCGACTTCCTTCAGAAGGTGCACTTTCACTGCCTGGTGGAAGACTGCGGTGCTCTCTTCAGCACTGTGGATGGGGCCATAAAACATGCTAAGTGAGTGTCACACTGGTTCACGATCAGAAAAAAAAGACCCTTAGGTTTTCTACATTTTTTAGTCTTCGGCTTTGTTGATCAACATGAAAACGAGCTTCCGCCTTGTTGTTCAGCTTCCACCTCCGAGCCACCTTGAAAGTGAAGTCGGAGCCTCAGTTCGGTGAGGGCAGGGACTCCGGAGAGGGAGCCTCTCTCCAGCCCGCTGCGCCGGTGTCCATGGCCAACAATCCCTCCATGGATGTGGCACACCTCACCTCCTCTGGTGGCTACAGCTCTCCCCCGTCCTCGCTGCTTGCCTGGAAGCAGCTGACCGGCAGCATCCCCCAGATGCCGGCGTCGATGCCCAGCCTGCCATCCAACTCCCCTCTGGCCACCACCTCTTTAGAGAACGCAAAGCCACAAGTCAAACCGGGTTTCCTGCAGTTCCAGGAGAAGTACGTTTTTGTGTGCGTCATTGCGCGAGAGGACAGATTACAGTGTGTTGCATTTCCTGTTTTTTTTCCCCAGTTGTGATTAAACTGTATTTTGCATTTTTTCACTCATCCAGCGATCCGTGTTTGGCTACTGACTGTAAGTACTCCAACAAGTTCCACTTCCACTGCCTGTTTGGGAATTGCAAGTACGTGTGCAAGACCTCCGGCAAGGCCGAGTCCCACTGTCTGGACCACATCAACCCCAGCAACAACCTGGTCAACGTCCGCGATCAGTTTTCCTACTACTCTCTCCAGTGTCTCTGTCCCAACCAGGTGAGTGCTGACTTGATAAGTCAGCCGGCAGCTGAATCACCTACTGTCATCTCCCAGAATTTCTAAGCATGAAGTATGCTATCTATTAGACCAGTATTTGAGGTTATTTGACTCAAGGCTTTCACAACCGCCGCTCCCCGTCTTCCATCTCTGCCGAAAAAGACAGTCGACTCACCCCAGTAATGCCTGTTTATATGTCAATGATGTCATTTTGACTGCCGCATTCTCCTTTCAGAAAAGGCCAATTTAGCTGATATTACCCAATAAATCATTGTCACTTGCACAGTAAACAAGGCTGTCTGGAATAGGGCAAAAATCAGGGGAATGCCTCGCAAATGAAACCTAAATGGCAGCCCCTGCCTGCTCTCATGAGCCCGTATTTGGAAAACCGTTTAAATGAATTCATTAATGTGTCGAAAATCACCCCTCTCACAAAAAGTGCCCCCTCCTCCTCCTCCTCCTCCTCCTCCTCCTCCTCCTCCTCCCCCCTTTAGTCTCCGTCTCCTGAACTGAGCAGATCTTATTTGGCCCGGTCCTTTGGGATCTGGGCCTCACAAGCAGATGGTGCTGCACAGACACGTTAGAAAGGAAGCCTGGAATAAAAATAAGTAATCGTACTTCGAAGTGTGTGATGTTCCAAATGACCAGAGGGGAAAACACTGTGAGGCGTCGATAGCGTTTCTAGAGAAAAAATGTGTGTAGCATCCACTTCAACTTTGCACTTATTAATCCTCTTTACGTTTGACTCATGAAATTGTGAATTACGTGTCTCCGCTGCAGCACTGCGAGTTCAGAATGAGGGGCCACTATCACTGTCTGCGGCCTGGCTGCTTCTTTGTCACCAACATCACCACCAAGCTACCGTGGCACGTCAAGAAGCACGAGAAGGCAGAGCGCCGCGCCGCCAACGGTTTCAAATATTTCACCAAGAGGGAGGAGTGTGGCAGGCTGGGTAAGAAAGAAAAAAACAAAACTCTGAAGTACAATTTTTTTTCCCCGTCATGTCGGCATCACAAACACGCATCAAGTAGAGATGTGTGGATTGAAAGTTTTGAATTGGGGAAAAAACAAGTAGATTGATTCTTGGTTGGCTGCTGCAGGAGGATATTCCCTGTGTTTACAAAGGGAGAGAAACACTGTCGGCAAACAGTGTCGTGCTATTCGAGGTGGTTTAAGAGGCATGAAACAGTTTTGCATATTCACAATGACACCTCAAGTCCCAAAGGTAGTCCTGCCTGTACTATATGAGCAGTAACGTCAATGGGGGGGGGCGCAATCACAACCAGGTTGTTTTCTTCCTACTTTTGCCCCTGTCAGAAATGAGCAATTAGGTTTGTGTTTGTTAATTATCTGGCTTGTCTGGTTTGGCCTGTCGTGTGTTCTGAAGCTGCGCCTCACGGCCGCCGCCGCTGCCATTGCGCAGAAATGAATTAAAAGTGATCTGTTTTTTTCAGGCGGTTACACAAGCTTTTCAGAACGCACACACAAAGCAAACAAAAACAAGGCCCGAAACAGCTGTTTTTGGTCCCCAGCCTGATCTGCCAACTGCATTGTTTGGGCTGTGGCGGGGAAATAAAAACTGAAAGGATTACCATCGCTAGCACTCCACTCATAAAGAATTGATGGGTCGCCAGTATCCATGGCAGCGACATTAAACTGAACACAGCCGATGATGTTACCTGGTTTGTGGCTCACAAAAGGCCCTTCGTGTCATGGGGTTTACTGTTATTTGCTCAAATTTAGGCGTTTAAAACATTGTGTGTACAAGAGCTTCTTTATGACACAGACATGTTGTGCTCCTACACCGGGCGCCATGGTTACTGACATGCTAGCACCTGCCCGGCATGTTACTCTTTCAATTATTTCTGCCTGCTTTTATATAATGGTATTTGATTAACAGCCACAAAACAGAACATTCATTTAATTTGAAATCATAAAGCAATTAGAGCCGGAGCGGTTAAAACATGAGAAAAGAGCAGAAGAACATCGCGGTGCGATGGAGAACAAAAGGAAAAATGACAATGGAGATACTTTGAAAAATGAATTTAATATGGTAATAATTGTATATTTACTTTGGTTTGCAGGGGTGTGTGCATTATTGGCCCACAGAAAATGAGAATTTATTTATGTAAATTCCTAATTGAATAAAGCATGTCAGTGTAATAAAAGAGCTCCACAGGTTTAGTGAACAGAAGCCTTGACTTGCTCAGTGTGACACCGGAGTGATCTAATATTCCTCCTACACGTGCACTCCGAAACACTTTGAAACCCGATCCCTCTTTTGTCACGGCTACAGTATATCATGAAATTAAAAAAAAACTAAAAATATTTCACTCCGTGTTTGATCTAATCAGAACGCCGTCACCCTGACAATATTGCATCTACCGCCCTCGCTCGCTCTCAGATGCCTCACAATGAGCCAAAGACAAATTAATCTGCGAATGGAGACTTTACAACTGTTACAGTTTTTCTTTTCTGGTTTTTTTCTTCTGCAGGTTGTAAGTATAACCAAGTCAACAGTCATTTCCACTGCATCCGCGAGGGCTGTCAGTTCTCCTTCCTGCTCAAGCACCAGATGACCTCACATGCACGCAAGCACATGAGGCGGATGCTGGGGAAGAACTTCGACAGAGTCCCGTCCCAGGTACACACACACACACACACACACACACACACACACACACACATACACACACAGTGGCATAAAACACATGCCATTGTCAAAAGGTTAATTATCTGGAAATATGGGCTGAACACCTCTGACTGCAAGAAGGTGTTGAAAAGTCTATTGAGGCGTATTCCCGCAAAACCTTCCGCACCCTTTACCTTAGAGATTAAAATAGGGAATGTACTCTTTGCCTTTTAACTCGTGTATGCAATTATGTATTGTAGACACTTAGATCCCCTTTTCCTAGAAATGAAGCAAATATATTTCATTTTTTCCATTCAAGTTTTTCACCAAAAAGGGGCAAAAAAACTAGAAGTTTTAAAAATGAAAAGATGTTTGTCGTTTTCCTGTTGATTTTTTGTTTATTGATTCATTTTTTATTTCTTTAAATCAGATTTACACTCTTTTAAAGTCAAGCTAAAAAATAATGAGATCTATCTATTATTCAGTAGCGTCCAAAGTCTGCATGACAGTTTGGTGTTTGTTTTTTTTCATTCATTTGATTTATTTTTTTTACTATTGCTCTTCTTGTTCTATGAGTCAGATCCGGGGGAAAGAGCTCTGCTCATATCCTGCCATAGCAGTCGGCGACAAATAACTCATGACATTCTTTTGATGAAACTTTTCACACTGGAATGTTCTTGATATCCTAACTCAACCTATGCCGAACGGCATGTTCCCTACGTAGTTTTAAATATGTGGATCATCTGGTTCTGTTTGTTCCTTTTCTCCCTCATTTCAAAGTCTTTGTGTGGTGACAGAAGTGCAGAGTTTCATTCTTTCAAAATACGTTTGACGTTATTAGAAATACTTGATTGTAAGCCAAGAGCCAACACCTTCTATAATGACATGTTATAGCCAACGGTTGTTTTTTTTTCAACTTATGATTATTTGTTGTCTCCAGGTGATGCCACTGGGTCAGAGGGCAGATGAGATGAGTATGATGTCCGGGTCCATGGGGACCCAGCATGGTATCTCATCCAGCTTCTCCTCCAATGTCATGGACGAGACTGACGATTACATGGACTACATGGGGGGAGGAGGCAGCCCCCTGGGCCTCTCCTCCGAGTCCTCCAACCAGGACCGGAGCTGCACCAGCACACCAGTGGGCCACGACGGCTCCCCAGCAGGTGAGACTTTGTAAAGAAACAACAACACACCCGACAGGTGTCCAAGTGGCAGCATGTAGAGCTTTAATGTAAAAGGTGAACAGTGCAGTAAGTTGTCTTCTCTTACACTCAGCACTGTGCATGAAGCTTCGCTCAGTTCACACACATTTGCCCGGAGAAACCAGCATCTTGTCATTTCACGCAGTCTTCAGCCTTTTTATGATTTAGTAGTTTAACTTAAATCAATAACATCGGTCACTTTATGTAAGGTTGATGACAGTGCTGTATTGTTCTGATTGGTGGACAAAGTCTTTTGCAGCTTGTGTGGTCAACCTCCTAAAACATCCATTTTGTACATCAGTGGTTTGAGTTATTGCACTGTATGAAGCTTATTACATTTCCCTTTGGCCAGAGATCATCCCCGTGGCTTTGTGTCCACTTTAGCACTTTTAGAGGGGTTGAATTGTGGGAGAAGGGAAACAGAAAAAAAAGGAGAAACAGCGTCTTCTTCTACAAACTTTCTGAAAAATGGTTTCTCCTCTGCTTTAAAAAAAAAAAAAATCTAAGTCTGAGCCTGAGCCTGCCTGTGAATTTCACATTCCTCCATGTGCTGCCACTACACTCATCGTTGTTGATTTGGCTGGTGTTTGGGTTACTTGTCTTGAACGGGCCTCATTTTGTATCATTCTCTTATCTTTTATCTTTCCCTTTTTACCTCCCATCCCTCTGTGTGTGTGTGTGTGTGTGTGTGTGTGTGTGTGTGTGTGTGTGTGTGTGTGTGTGTGCCATTTGGCCCTTGTTTTTGTGTGTGTGTGTGTGTGTGTGTTTTCCCCCTCCTGTCTGTCCTTCACTCTCTCTGGTCAACCTGTCTCTCCAGGACAAGGCTGCCCTGCCACCACTTCTGCTCCTACCACCCCCGCTGACACTAGCGCTACCCAAAATGCACCTCCTTATTCCCCTCCTCCTCCTCCACCACCACCACCGCCTCCTCTCTCCGCTCCTCAGCCTGGTTTCCACTCGCAGGCCCCATCCCTCTCTCCCGCTCTCCTCCGACCTCCTCTCCCCTCACTCCCATACCTCCTCTCTCCATCCTGTCTGTCATACTCTCTGCTCAGCGCCTCTCTGGGAGCCACTCGGAGTGTTGTCATGCCAACCAACACACCAGCTTTCAGCCCCATCATTGCCACTCCGTCTCCGGTTAAAAATGACGTCCCTATAGTACAGGATGCTGCAGGTACTTATCCCCGGCGCAAGCCAACACTGCAGCTGTCATTGAATTGAGTCCTGTGCAGCATTTAACTGTGTGATCCGGCCGTTCGCCGCTGTGTTGTTACGGAAAGACCCGAAAGTTAAAAGGCGCTGTCCAGCATGCCAAAAACAATGTTTTTGTAGAAATGATGAAAGGTGCATGTTTACTGAGTTGGTACAGTTACAGAACAAATGTGTATAATTACTCAACTTCACTCCGCGTATTACTAGGATTTTCGAGACAGAGCAGTAAATTTGGCACATGTAGTACGGAGCCTGGGCCTTGTTTAGCTTCCATTAACAAGGCTGCATCAGCAGCATTTTAATCACGCTCTAAGTTTTATCGAGGCCCACTGCTTCCTGTCTTGCAGAACAGGGATCACATCATTAGCAGTGACCGCAGGGTGTTGCAAAAGGTGGGTGTCCCTCATAAAACAACATGGAGATAAGAGGGTCGGTTAAGACCCACAGCTCCGCCTCTGTTTGGAGGCTGGAGACACCCAGTAAAAGTGTCATGTTCCAAAGTCAATCTATCATTTTCCCTCTCCTTTAATCATTCTGGGAATTAGGAATAAAAAAACAAGTGTCGCTCTCTGTGCTTACTCAGCTGTGAAGCACTTCTGGCTGAGTAAGGTCGCGTATTAGAAGAGGGTCTCGCGGTGTCATTTGCTTGCAGTTTGTGGGTTTTACTCTGCAAACTGATTGTTCTTTAATGTGCTCCCCTCCTTCCTTCCAGGCAATACCATCTCCATTCCCACGGCCGCCGGTGCAAAAAAGCGCTTCTGGATCATTGAGGACATGTCACCATTTGGCAAGCGCCGCAAGACCGCATCGTCACGCAAGATGCTGGATGAGGGGATGATGCTGGAGGGCTTCCGCCGCTACGACCTCTACGAGAACTGCAAGGACACAAGTTGCCAGTTTTCCCTGAAGGTGACCCACTACCACTGCACACGCGAGAACTGTGGCTACAAGTTCTGCGGCCGCACCCACATGTACAAGCATGCCCAGCACCACGACCGCGTGGACAACCTGGTCCTGGACGACTTCAAGCGCTTCAAATCCTCACTCAGCTGCAACTTCCCTGACTGCCAGTTTTCAGGCAACAGCACCCACTTCCACTGCCTCCGCTGCGGCTTCCGCTGCACCGACAGCACCAAGGTGACGGCCCACCGCAAGCACCACGGCAAGCAAGACGTGATCAGCGCCGCCGGCTTCTGCCAGTTCAGCTCCAGTGTTGATTGTGAGGTTCCCGACTGCAAATATAAGCTGAAATGCTCACACTTCCACTGCACCTTCCCCGAGTGTAAGCACACAGTGGTGGGCATGTCCCAGATGGACTCCCACAAGAGAAAGCATGAGAAGCAGGAGCGGGGCGAGCTGTCGTCTGTCTCACCCAAACAGGAAAACGCTCACCACCTGGGAGGAAGTATGGTGGCAATCCCTCCAGTCTCCATGGCTCTTTCTACTTCCTCACCCGGTGGCCTCCACGGCTTCTCCCACCACATTAACAGCAGTGCTCCCTCCATGCTCTACCCAATTGGTGAGATGGGGTCTGACTATAACCACCCGTTCCTGCCATCCGCCATTAGCCTGGACGGCTCGCTCAACCTGGGCACAGACACCAGAAGCTCCCTGTTCTTCCTGAAGAACGCCGCCGGTCTGGGTCTCAGCGACTCCCTGGACCTCAGCAAGAAGATTCACCACAACGCCGTGCGATCTGGCCACAACCCCACGCCCCCGCAAGGTCTGCCGGCGGCGCAGGACGACACCACGGAAACGTCCGGAGACGCCGAAGACGACCTGTCGCCAGAGGCGCACGCAGAGGAGGAGGAAGAGGAGGAGGAGGAGGAGGAGGAGGAAGAGGAGGAGCTCAACACTGATTCGAATGATGATTCGATGCTGGAGCCCGATGGCGAGAAGGACAATGATGAAGGTTTCGATGCTTCCGTTAACCACACTGATACTTCCCAACTGGAAAAGCAAGACACTGACCCATGAAAAAAAAATTAAATAAAATAACAGTGACTGTAAGAACTGAAGAAAAACTCTGTGTACTATGAACAAACAAAAATGAAAGTGGCCTCATTTATCATGTTTAGAGACTTCAGATGACAACTAAAAACAACAACAGCGTGGAGAAAATGACGGCCCACAATGATTTATTATGATGTTTACAAGATGACCAACATTATTAATTCAATTATGCATTAAAAAAATATGAACGGAGACACACAAAATTAGGCCCTGTTTTACACACGGGGCAGCAATGTAAAGCATTTTACTACACATCAGTCTTTTTGTGTGCGTGCATGTTTGACTTTAATTTATTTTTTTTTTCACTTTTTTGTGTGTGAAAAAAAAAACGTTAGAAAAACAAAAACAAATCTCTCTATATAACTATATATGTAAGTGTGTGTGTGTGTGTGTGTGTGTGTGTGTGTGTGTGTGTGTGTGCGTGTGAACGATGATATACAAAAGGAAATTGCTGGCACAGGTGACATGAAATTGCAGGGACGTGGATACATAGAAAAAAGGGACGTGAATCACTAAAGGGGAAACAGGATTCGTTTCAAACAACTTTTTTTCTGTATTAATATATTATTATTATTATTATTATTATTATTATTATTATTATTAGAGAAAGAGAGGAGGGGAAGACACTTTGCTTCTTCCCATCTCTCTCAGGTGATTTTTCTTTGTTCTCAATGACATGTGGAATTGACCAGTAACCGCTTCCTCGGTCTCAGCTGCAGTCGGGCGTCCAGCGGGTCGCCGGTCTCAACAGTTCTCTCGACATTCTGCTAGAAATGTTCTGCTGGCACCAAAATCCAAGCTCAGCCCCTGTAATCTTCACCCTCCCCCCGTGGAGGAATCGAGTTTGTGTGTGGATAGTGCACTTTTCTATTAGCTGACCACGATGATACCGATGATGATGATGATGATGATGATGATGATGATTCATAACTCATAAGCATATTTAAAAAAAATATTTTTGTTACCATTTGCATCTTTGCATTACAGTGTCATTTTGTTGTGTTGTTAGTCGGAAGCATATCGATCTGTTGGCAAGGCGAGGTCGTGATTAACGGCGGAGCAAGTGGGGCGGGGGGGGGGGGGACGGGTGGTCGGGGGTGGATTCTGACTGACCAGAGGAAACATGAGTCACTCAGATGCAGTGAGGGGGGAGGGGGGGTTCAGAGGAAGCGTCAGGTAGTGTGTTTCATGTTGAAAATGTACAGACCGAAAAATGTCTCAAAGGCATTTTGTTTTTTCCATTCACTATGGCTGTGGTTGAGCTCCTGTTGTAACAGTTTTTATTTAATATTTATGTGACCTTCCAATGAGAAATTTCTAGGGTGTTATTGCACTTTTTAGGTTCATTTTTACCGTCTAAAAAAAAATTTGAGATATATCTTTTAACAGGGAATTTGCTTTAAAGATGTTTGTTTTAGTTCACTTTTTTTTTGCTTTAATGCACAAATAGATGTTAGTGTGACAAAGAACTGTTGTTCTGTGATTTATTTAAAGACTGGGTTTTATTTTGCATCTGTGATTGGACAGTTTGACAAAAAAAAAAAAAAAGTGAAAAGGAAAAGGGTACACCCAAAAACATAGTGTCCTGGTGAGAAACAATAATATGAACTGTGATTTAAATTAATTCTTAAGAAGTTCATGGCAATGCTATCTTACTGTAATACTAAATTATAAATCTGTCAAAGCCACCCTCTGGTTTACATTGAGCAAATATGTACGGCCGAGGAGTGGACACACTGATCAGGAATTACCGCCCGAGCTTGGCATTGGAAATAACTGATCATTATTTAGGGAATAACAATGTGTGTAGATGATATTCCTCCAGATATTGTTTTGAGACTAGAAAAAAAAAAGGTTGTACAGTATTTTCCTCTGTAAAAAAATAACTATATATGAACAAAATGCTCTTTGATGAACAGATTCATTTAAAAAGAAAACCGTTAAAAAGGAGAAGTGAATAATAAAAAGTTAAAAATTCAAATAGCCTCATTTTAGTTTGCTTGTGTGCGTGACCTTCTTTTTTAATTACCCCAGATTTTTGGAAGAAGTTGTTGATGCTATGACATTGGCAGATTCCATAATGATATTTGCAGTATATTTTTTTCTTTTTCTTTTTTCTAAACTATGTCAGAAGCTCAAACTTAAATACACTGATTTGAATTCATTCATCGATGTTTCTGTTTTATTTAATGACTCGTTTCATTCACTGTCATTTTTTCTGTGTGCGTTTTTGTTATTTTTTTGCCCCTCATTAATTGAAACTTATATATTATATTTGCATTGCTGTGGGCACGGCTTGTTCACAGACTGAACTGTCTCGAGGGGCTCCATTCGTTACTACATTCGTTTTTGTTTTCTCATCATTTGCTGAGATAACTGCAGGGGCTGGGAGACATTGTGCACTTGAATTTAGTTGATGTATGCGTGTGCATGTGTGTGTGTAAGAGAGAGAGAGAGACGGTGTAAAATAGCAGGATTTGTAAAAAGCTGAAAAATAAAGAAACTATCCTAAATATAAAAATACACATGTAGTGCTTCAGTCAGGATATTGTGGGTCACGTCTGGGGGGGGAAAGAGCTGCAGGAGGGCAAAAGGTCACAGCGGCAGTCTCAGTTGTCTTCTTTTTTTTTCTATCTGTAGGTGACACTACTGAAGTGTGTGCGTGCGTGTGCGTGAGAGAGAGAGACAGAACACAGACCTGTGGCTCCGTCCCAGCTGCTCAGTGCTTCGATTCATATTTCATGACCTTGTTCGTCTTTTCCCTGCTTCGTGCCGCTATAAATTTACCCGGGACACTTTTCTTTTCAGTTTTGCGACAGAATTTGAAGAACACAAACAAACAAACAAAAACACATACACCTGCATCCATGCGGGTCGAGGAATCAACAATATTTGTTGTTGTGGTCGCCTGTTCAGAGCCGCCTGGGCCAGATCAGAGCCGAGGAGCGTGGGGGAGGTTTGGGGGCCTGCTTCTGCTGTCTGTGTCTTGTTCAGTGTTAACAGGGCACAATTACACATTTCTTTTTCTTTCTTTTCTTTTTTTTTCAAGTTAGATTTCGGGTTGTTGTTTTTCGCCTTGAGCCATGTGCTGGGTTCTCCTCCCACTCCCTGATGTCGCCCAGTGGCCAGCGCGCTGGTTCTGTCTGTCCCCGTGTCTACAGCTGTTCCTGTCCTTTCTCCTTCTCTTCCTTGTGATGTTTTTTTAATAAAAAGAAAAAAGAAAAAAAAAGAGGGAGAAAAAAAATTCACGAGTAAAGGCATCACCATCTGTCAGCCAGCTGGCCTCCTGTATATAATCTACCAGAAGAAGAAAAAAAATAAAAAGAGAATAAACATGAAAATTATATTACACAAAAACCAGACGGAAATGACCTCCAAATCCTGCATAGGCTGCTGCTGAAACGACAGATCATTTTACTGTTTTAATTAACGGTGTAAAAAGTACGGTACAACAGAGTGCTGGGGAAATAAGCTCAGATGTATTTCCACTGCTGGAAAAAACAAAATGTCATATGAAAGCCGCCTGCTTTCTGCAGCGTAGTGGGTGAACAGAGCAACATTTTAGACTTTGTAAAATATATTGCACTTTTGGACTAAAAGCCATCTCCCGTTAGCGTTCAATTTGGCTCGATCCATGAGACATTTTATATGAGGAGTAGACGCTGAAGCAATTTTTTAAAAAGTCTCTACTTGAATTTGTTGCCCTCAGCACTACTATCCATCGTAGCCCTGTTGCTTATCTCCACTCGGATACAGTACTGTTCATCTTCATTGTGCTATATTTATGTTTTTCTTCTGTTTCTGCATGTCTTATGCAAAGATTGAGCTTTTCACTCAGTGAAATAAAAACATACTGAACGACTTCAGGCCTGTTTTCCGTGTCTTTGGGTGTCAGTGAGGGGAGTACGGCACATCTTTCAGCGGACGCATACTTTCTACCTCTGCACAGAACACCTCCAAGTCGTACTGTACATATCGCAAGTGCCAACAATGTGTGTGTGTCTGTGTGTGTGTGTGTGGGGGGGGGTTGCGCGCCTGCATGCCAGCCATCGCTGACACGCAGTCGCTTGATGTGCCAGGAACAGGTTGAGTGAGAGAGTGAGCAGCATGGAGAGGCAACAGGCGGGGCTGGGAACACATACGACAGGTGTGCGCTGCATATGTGGTCACATGATGCCTATAAGGCAGATTAGGGCCCAAACAGATGAAGCGCTGCTTAATGGCAGCTTTTATTAAGTTCACAAAGCGCGGAGGGAGGGGGGTGAACAGAGGAAAAGCAGGTGGCTGGGCCTGTGCACTCTTAGATGAAGACAGATATTGTGCAGCGGAGTCTGAGGAGGGTGGCCACTGTGGAAGGATTTATGGAGATCTGCCCGCCCCGGACTCCCCGCCTGCCTGTTCCCGAAGTCTGCAAGTAATAGCCAGGGAGCTGGAAAAGCTCATGGAGAGAAATGTGCCGGCCGCGACGCCAGAGAGAGTTATCATATAAGATGAGAAGACAAATATTATTATCTGTGAGGACAGTCAGTCAATGCTACAACAAAAAGTACAAGGAAGCACAGAAATAAACTCCAATTGAAATTCATCAGAAATGAAACCATGGAACTTTTTTTGATTATAGATGAAAAAAAGCCAAGATCTTTTAAGATCATGAGCTAAATATCAGTGTGACAAGACAAAACCACCAGTGTGATTGTAAAAATGAACAAATGAGAATTATCAGATGTCTGTTGACAATTATAAGATGTCTAAAATCATGCAAAAAAAATAAAAAGTTTCAGGTTTTAGGAAGTGTTGAGACGTGAAGATGTGCATAGCAATGTCAAATTAAAAACCTAAACTGGACAATATGCTACAGATGTGTTCGAATTTCCAAGACAGAAATTTGACAATTTTATTTCCCAGTGAGATATAAATGGAGGTGGAGCACGAAGCCAGCAGGGACAAGTGGTGACGTGATTAGGCACAGTCTCAGTCCCTCTTTTCTCGTTGTCACTTCATTCTGAACATATTTGAGGATACAGGTGTCGCACCAACAGAGACACTGCTCCAGATCAGCAATGTCAGTCGGGGCACAGCCGTGTTACTCTGTCTCGGTCTGTCTGACTTTAGCTGTTTATGGCTCAGTGTGAAGAACTTAGTGGCATTTAGCCGTGAAGAACTGAAAATATCTATTTTAAATTGTCCATGGGGCAGAAATCCTTCTACTGATTTATCCCTCAACGAGTAGATGTGAATTTAATGAAAATTGCTGTAAAAATGCTTAAAGGGGCTATGATCAATATCTTTATACAAACAATGGTTCACATGATTACTTAATGTAGGTGAAAGGGGTCCAATTATCACGGTTCCCGTTAACTCGACAGAGCACACTTCACATACGACACACAAACTATTAGCGAGTGAACACAGTGGGACATCTAAAGAGAACTTTCTTAGTTTGTTGTTAGAGACCACAAACGGAGCTCAAAGAGAGTGGTGGACTCACAATGGAAACTAATGTAGCTCTACTGTATCTCTGATGGATGTGCAAATAAGCAACTGTCTGCAAATGATTTTGACACTTCAACTTAGAAGGTGATTGTATGTTAGTTTTGTGTTTGCGGTGTCTTGTGTCCACTGTCGCAAATGTCACATATTTAAAATGGGCAAAAAACAAGAACAACATATGCCATGAATCTTAGGTACTGCACTGTCCCTCTGCCACATGGGAGCTTTAGTTGTGCAATGCGAACAAAATGTTGTTTTATTTTTTGCAAAACTCACAAAAGGTACTCTCTCTCTGATCTTACTCACTACCACTGTTACTAACTGTACTAGCTTGAACTGTACTAGCTACAGAATTACTGTAATTACCCATCTGTGACAAAAAAATTGTTATAACAACCGGTAACTTGGTTCCTGAAAGCTCTGATACATAATCCTCGCAGCTAAACGAATATATCACTGTAGGTGTGTCTTGTCAGCCGAAAGCCATTGTTCAAGGTACAAAGTTTTTTATTGTTAATTCACTGTATTGAACCAAACTCTGCAATTATACAACTGTCTTATAACATGAACGCTTGAAATTCAAAATCATCCAGCCCATAGGGACGCCGCAAAATGCTCAAAATGTTCTTGCAAGGAAAATAATCTAACAAGCCTTTAA
This sequence comes from Scophthalmus maximus, assembly GCF_022379125.1. Classification (NCBI taxonomy): domain Eukaryota; kingdom Metazoa; phylum Chordata; class Actinopteri; order Pleuronectiformes; family Scophthalmidae; genus Scophthalmus; species Scophthalmus maximus. Next base: position 14,660,151 of record NC_061517.1, read on the forward strand.
AAAAATGAAGGATGAAGATTTGGTACAATGTAGAATGATCTTAACAGACATAATAACTTAACATATACTGTATATATAGTTCATTACTTGAGAAATAATGGCATCAGTGCACAAAACCATGAACCAGTCAAAGAATGTGACAACAACGTCTCTAACTGGGTTAAATCCGGCTGGTTTATACGATAAAACGATATTGAACTCATGCACTGAGGTTATTTAGTCGAAAAAAGGCACGAAAGGTGACCAAGCCCCTCGGCTGCCCGGCTCGACAATGCAAAAATGAGTCACTGGCCACAAATAGAGCAACATCTTTTGCATAAAATGAATCATCCTCCCTTGTATCATATCTTTGTCATCAGAGCAGCTTGTTGTTGATAGGCTGCCTCACGGGTGTATGTTATATCGTGTATCATGTGTATATATGTCATGGCCGCGCCGCTCGTTTCACTACTTCATTGGCCCATTTATAGTTCACATTTTTGGATGAGATGTCCCCCCCCCCCCCGTGTCTCTCAGCACTCCGCCCCGGGTAGACCTCTCTTTAAATCCGGTGCCCTTTTGCAATCGATGTTCATTTATCTATTTTTGCATGTGTATGGGCTTATTTTGGAAAGACCCCGGTCACACGGCAGAAGAGGGGGGCCGTGTGAAAAAAGCCGCTCGGCCATTGGTAGCAGCTGTTGCTGCTCAGACACCTCTGAGGAAATGGAGAATTGGACACACATTCATCCAATTTACCATTAACAAGACCTTATTGGATGCAGGGCCATAGGAACACGGGGCTTTGCCTTATGTGGCTCTGTTTAGAATTGCTCTGTTCTCCTTGAATGTGTGCGACTGGGGTCGGCGATAATCTCGGCATTTGTGATCAGGGATCTCGGTGTGACGTACGCAGTAATCTCAAGTCTATTAAAAGACATCCAGGCAAGTTTCCCTGTATTGTTGCGCGTGGATACAATGTAAAAAAAGCTATTATTGCAATAATGTTCTGCAGCAACCCTGCAATGTTGGATTTGAGAGTAAAAACTGAGGAGAACAAGAAAACAACCAAACTAACATTTCCATGTCTCCAGTAGAATGACTATTAAAAACCATTGAGAGGAAAAGTAGGGTTGTAACATGAGAGAGTTTCACACATCTGATGCCCCAAAGCTGGTCTACAAAGATCTGCAGGAGCGAGCGATTCCCATCCTAGTTCAAGAGGACTAGGTTGTCGCTCAGCGTTTCAACATAGCAACGGCTGGTCAGACCAGTACCGTCCTCATCTTCCTCCATGATTTCACGCATTAACGCATATGTAATTATCTTTTAAAGATCCATTCCCACACAAAGCACAGCTCCGCTTTTCTATATGCTCAGCAGGTTTGAATCAGATATTATTCCCTTGTGCAACACCTGTGTTTTGTTTCTGGTTGGGTAACATTTTTTTCTTTTTTTTCTGTTTCCATAAACAAATCTCACATTCTTTAGAGGGCGGTGTATCTAGAAATCTTTGTCTTTCAACACATTTTCTTTTTTTTCTCCTTCTGTTAGGACATAAAGATAACAAAGCATTCTTCTCACAGTTTTGCTGGAACATTCAGTGAGTGAACACAAACAACGGTGGAGTGGTTATTAACTTCAAAAACCTGAAAAACTGGATTAAACTCTGGCCAGTTCACACAGAAGAAGAAAAAGGGGAGCTGAGCAAACTGCTGATCAGATCGTTGAGGTGAACGAGGCAGGGTTTTTTTTCTTTTCTTTCATAAAGCTTCAACTCCTTTTTTTGTTTTTTTTCACCTGAGCAGAGGTCAGGGTTTGTTAGAGGTCAGGCATGCGTTGGCTTGCCCGAGGGCACTTGAGCAGAAACACATTCACCGCTCACCATGGACTTATGAGGAACTTTACAATCTGTAGAAACTGTTGCAGGTCAATCGAGGCTACAGCTTTTTCTAAAGAGACACTTAAGCTCTTATGATTAAAAATAATTGTTTCTAAAAAACAACAACAACAACAACAACAACACCTGAACAGACATCCTGTAGATGAGACGATGAATGTCGATGGACGTTTGATACTGAAATAAAAAGTCAGTGTGTTCGTCTCTTTGGTCACAAGCTCAGATGTTGCCATGACGCTCACAGTCAAACGTGGTTACTGTGCTGGCCTGGAAACAAACACAGTTCCTGTATTTCTGTGAGCCGGGGCGGGGGTGTAGTGTTACGCAAGAGATGTTATTTGGTAAATACGTAGTTGTCATCTTACAAACACAAACACAATCCGGAGGAAAGATTAGTGTTGGGGCCCTTTAAACACCTTGTGAAAAATGAGCCTCCTGTCAACCCCCCCCCCCCCCCCGTTCCATAAATGTTTACCGAGAAATACCAAACATTGTGTTCTATTTGTTTTACTCTGCCTCAAGTTTGCCCATCGCCATAGATTAGTCATCCCCAGAGTTAAACACGACTTCTGCCAGCAGAACAAACAACTAGTGGCAGACAGCGACCAGAAACAAGTGCATTTCAAAAACGGTTGATCCTCTCTGGCTCGTGGCCACATGGCCATTAGCCTTCAAGTAGTTTGCCTCAGAATTGGACCAGAGGTCTCCGGGAGTTGAGTGGGAGTGTTTCATCACTTTAGAAACTTCATCCAAAACGAGAGAGCTTGGAGCAAAACAAAACAAAAAAAAATTAAAATCTTATGGCCCGGCGCTCGGAGAAGCCAGAGTCATTCTCATTCCACTTCAATTGTCACAGCGCAGCACCCACCGCTCACTGGCAAGTGAGGCCCGGTGCCGCCGCCGCCGCCGCCGCCGCTTTCTTGGCAAACAGAGAAGTTCTGAAGTGCTAAGCTGTAAATTTGCTTGATTTGACATGAGCCCGAGGGGAACGGGATCGTGGTCTTTCAGGGGAAAAGGCCTGCCATATTGGCTGACAATAAGCCGGAACGGTCCAACATGGTGTTCCTGCGCGGCGACGACGACTGGAACATACAGCGAACAGCGGTCGACAGAGCTGTAAAACCAGCGCCGTGTGACTCATTCTAATGTGAATGCAAGCGGAGGCCTTTCAACGGCAGTTTCTGATGGAAAAAAATGAATCGGAGGCGGCTTAATGTGGTTTGTCTCTTTTTTCATCGTAGAAAGTTAGTGTTTACTGAAAGTGCATAGGGCTAACTCACACACGCGCATTAATACGACTTAATAAATGATTCTTAGTCTGAGCTAACGTGGATATGCATAACAAGTCTGTGTTCATGTCATCGTCGTTTCTGACTTTTGACAAGGAAAAGTCACAGGTCAAATAAGAAAAAGAAGAAAGTTTTGGTTATGGATGTGGAAGCAAAACATGTTTGTTTTTTTAGAGACATGGGAACAGGTCAGTGCTGTAATGCTGCCTCGTCAGAGAGCAGAACAGTAACTGGTATAAACAAGAGAGATGAAAAGTGAAATTTGCGATACTGTACAAATTATATATTATATGATTAAACTGGTTTGAACTCACCATCCCTCCCCAACCATCTCTAAAAAGAAATACAAAAGCAATTAGTGGAACATATGGACAGACTGTTAATACATTATAATCTTTTTATGCTCAAAATTACCATTAGAGAGACGCAAATGTGCCTTTTGCAACCGAGTGACAACACAACCGTGCCGATGGTGAATGATTGCCAAATCCAGTTAGCGGTGGTTAATTAATAATTGCTCACTCTGACACGGCATGAAATGAAAACATTTCTTTTGACCTTCTTCTTCCTTTGACTTTTGCTGAGAAAATACAGAAAAAGTAATAATGTCACAGCTCCCACGTTACCACGAGGGTGACACTGGCTGCGTGGGTGTGAGGGTAAACCGGAAATAGCATGTGTTGAACAGAAATCTCACAACTGTGGCATTTGCAGGACAGCATGTGGTGTATGGTGGAGTGGTTTTCTTCTTTTTTTAAGAGTTCATAAAAATACTAGGTGAATTGTAGTAGAATTCAATTTGGGAGTTTGATATTGTTTGGATACATTGAAGCCGAACGTTGGCAGCACATTGAGAGCAAAAGTGTTAACAATCTGCTTTATTTCTGTTGAATGACTCTCCAATATCAGCAGCAGCCCATGAACATCAAGCAAGGCCTTTAAAAAGACCGGTTTCAGTGTCACAGCTGTGACCTTCGTAAAACAGAGCTGGGCAACAGGTGGGCATCATGTGTGTGCTAATCTTCCACATTATGGTTGTTGATAACAGACACTGCACGGCCCCGCTCGGTTAAAACTCAGTAATTTAATATGGAATACATCAGCAATGTGATATTTGCAGACATGGAAGACGCAAAAGGTTGAGAAGATTCTGCTGATGCTAATAATAGCAAAAGTCCATCATTCAGTGTGGGTTTCTGTTACCGAAAGAATTCTGCGAGTACCGCAGACCCTCCAAAACAAGACATTGGGTGTCCACTGGGGGATTTTGGGATTACTCTTTTCACCCACTCTCCTCCTCGCTGCAGGCATGAAAATGTGGATTGTATTTCGCTGTGACAATCCATGCCAATTTTGGAGGACAAGGTCATTGAATGTGCAACACCCCCGCCTGACCCCCGTTTTTTGGTTGGTTTTTTTCCACAAACGATCCTCCTTTACCCATCGATTCTCACATGCGGCTTTATGGCGGGTGAAAGTTTGTCAAGTAAAGTGACTCAACAAGTAGAGTTAGAAGATGAAGAAATCTGTATGTTGTGTCACCATAGACCTTTCAAACAGGAACAAAAATATATTAATTATATCATTATTAATTAATTATATATGTTAATTATATTATAATCACACTATATTCATTTGTCTGGCAAAGACACTCTGGGCTGTGGCTAGTTTTTGTTTCTGTCATTCAGACGATGCCCAGCAAACATTTCGAAATTTCTCCCAAACTGTTCACAATCAGATTATCACTTAAATTTTGGTGACTTTTTCTCCTCCACCGAGTGGCGGTTGTGGTTTTCAGTGAAATGTCTTGACGGCCGTTGGATGGATTGCCATGGAATTTAGTGCAGACACGCATGTCCGCCTTCCAGGGTGAACTGGAATAACTTTGGTGATCATCATTGCATCAAGACTTTGATTTGTCCAACACTTTGGTTCATGGCCACATACATGCTGAGCTATGGAACTCCCATCAGTTCCAGCTGTACGTTGTGCTTAGTGCCAATCAGAAAATGTTAGCATGCAAAATGGACAAAAATAAGAGGGTGAACAAGATACACCTAAACATCATAGGCTACCTGCGACACATTGGCATGCTGACATGCATTTAGCTCACTACCGTCTCCAAGTACAACCTCACAAGGGTCGCGAGCATGCAACCGCTCAGACTTGGAACTTGTGTTGCCCACAGAGTGTGAGGACGACTGTGAATGCAAAGAGCCATGGAGCGCTCAACTCAATAGCCACCTTTATTTTCTCCTGCACCCCCTCCCCTGCCCACCTGACTGCTAGCCTGCTTCAGGTGTTCCACGGTCGGGCCCTGTGATTAGTCCAATTTGCACAAATGCTGGCGAGCGCCGCACCTGTTGCCCCTGCGCCGCCTGGAGCTACGGTCCTCAGCGGGATGACGGGCCCCCCTCTCTTGGATAATCCAATCTCTTCACAATACCGTATCTGCTCTCCACCAGCGCGGGACAAGGGCGGTCATTTTTTTCCTACCCCTTGTCCGCCTTCATGTTCTCGTGGCCACCATTCTCCTGATGGCTCATTATTGGACCATTCATAAATACTGTCAGCCAAAGACCACCTCCCTGTCTGCCACTGTTTTTCCTCACTGTTCCTAACCAGCTCCTTCCCTTCCCCTCTGCTTCAGATTCAAAAGAGGGCCCCACTGCCTCGCACATGACAGCCTTCCAGTATTCACATACTCCATTTGGATTTGAAGCCGCGCCAGGAGAAAATCTAGCGACACAGGCCACACAGAGTGGAAGGGAGGGAATGTGATCCCACTTGATTGTTGAGAGTTTATATAGCGAGTGATGACAAAGTGCTTTATGACTTTGCAGTGTTCGCTGGGCCCAGCGATTGAAGCCTTATACAGGCAAAGCCCCCCCGGTGACCTTGGCTTGTCAAATGTTCTCATTTTCACCAGGAAGGAGCCAGGGTGCAGAGCTGCGGATCTGCTTTTAGAGTGACAGGTGTGGAGAGCTTTTGGAGGTGACCCATGCTCCCCTTACTTTCACTGCTGAAAACACTATAAGGAAAAGACAGAGAAATAGGCCACTGAATTATAATGATGAATATAAAACCATTTAATATTTTCAACAAGACCAAGAGTCCACAGCCGAGCTAGCGGCTCAGTGACGCTGTACTTAGTGTTGCTCTCAGCATGCTAACATGCAGACAATGGCAATGGCGATAGTAAGCAGATCGAATATTTATCACGTTGGCCATCTTAGTTTATCATGATAGCTTGTTAACAATTGCTTAAGTAAACTATAAAAATAGATAAGAGTGATGACATGTCATTATTTTTGCAGCTATTTTACAAAGTATTTGGGACATTAAATATGTGGCGCTATTACTACCTGATTTATTAAGAAGAATAAGAATTTACTCTGAGGGACACAAGACAGATCACAAAATAATATGAAATTATCATCTAAAAAGTGTTACATATTATGCATTAGACAAAATGCCAGTGGATTAACCACTTTTAATTGTAAGTATTCATCCTCTGGGGAACACGAATGTCTATACAAAACGTAATGGCAAACCAGCCAATAGAATTTGAGCTATTTCTGTCTGGACCAAAGTGGTGAACCAACCGAGTGACATGACATATCGATCCCAATTGACCAGCATGGCCAATGACCTAAATCTTTTTAGCGACACTAGCTAAAGACACTGCACGGAACATAGACTATGCAGCAGAGACTAAATTGTATGACTTAAATGAGAACATCTTTAAGGGCGGTTACAAACGAGGATTCCTGAGCAGTAAAACGATATTTGCAGTTGGGTAAAGAAATTGGTAATGCTCTACAGGCCTTCTCACAAAATAAAAGTATCACATCAGATGCCTGCAACATGTATCTTATCCGACAGGGAAGAGGGAGGAGGAGCTTTTCATTCTCAGGCCCTCCTCTTCCTGCGTTGTCCGTGAACTTTCCCACGCAAATCTTTTTTCACAACACTCCCCCCTTGGAGACGTCTGGAAGCCATGTTGGGTGGAGCAACTGGACCTGCGTTGCTGGGATGTAAATGATCGCGCAAAACAAAAAGCTGGACTGGGTTTAACGCTCTGAAGGAGGAGTTTTTAATGAGTAAAGATGCTGTGTGTTCGGTGCAGACAGAACTGTGGTAGGCCTCTGACTAGCTGCTATGGGCTAACAACCCCTGCATTGATCCAAGGAGACACTCAACCCTCTAACCTGCTGAGTGCTCAGTTCCAGTGAACAATGGAGTTCGGAGCGCGTCGATACACTATCATATTGAGTGCTCTCCGTTTAGCAGCAAGATTGATGAGGTAAAGGCTCCCAACCGGGGAGCCGAATGGTGTCAAAACTGAGGTGTTGCTTTGTACAAACAATCCCTCACTACACTACCACACTGAGAGGTGCTGGTTACTGCCCAGCATACCAGCTCCGCCCAGGAAGTGACTTTTCATGGAGGCACAAGGTTTATAAAAAGGTATACAAACTGCAGTGGAGGTTGTTAACAGTCTTCGAATGTGGACAAGAAGACGAGGATTGGATAAACGCAGCTTTCTGAACAGGAATGCACAGCAAATCCCCCAAGACACTAAATGATGTACAAGTGGATTTATTACAGTAGGTCCCTATAAATCTAAGGTTGGCCTGAACTCCGGGGAGAGGTTAATGGATTACAAAGGGATGTGGTATCGAACCTCCGAGAAGTTTATACACCTCATCAATATGTGAAACACTATTGATCATTTAGACCTTGATAAATTAAATTCATACCAATGATAATTCATGGTAATATTCATTATGCCGAGAATAAGGAAGAACTAGCTTTTTCAACTCACTTCTAAGGATGAGGATGTAAAGTGGGACATTGTATCGGCAAGAGCACAGACAACTGCATATTGAGAAAACTGTGGTGGTTTGTGATCTGCGCTGTTCCATTAAAGCTTGCAGGAAATCACCAGTAACCAAACCTCTGCGAGAAGTTACAATGAATGACTGAGGTTGCCACTCTGGGGGTCGTTTCTAACATGAAACAAGCAGCAGTTCAGACACTTTGTACATAAACTTTTGCAATGAATCCAATTTCCAGGTACAGTAGGGTTGAGCATTCACTTTATACTGACTGACACTTTAACTTAACAGCTATTGGATGGGCGAACATTTAAGGGGATTTCAATTTTGCACATTATGTACAGATTATGTACATTTCTCAAAAAGGTTGTGTAAAACTTTTTGTGGTTCTAGAGGAAGCTACACACTTATAAATATACAATAAGACAGCTACTAGCTAGCAGAGTGATGCTAGTTGCTATATTAGCTGCTACAAGCATAACAAACTTGATTCTCCGACCAAACTATAAAGGGAAAAACTGCATTGTGCAAATGTAGGCATAAGGTTTTCACAAGGAAAAAGAACACGTGGAATAAAAGGGATGGTGTCTGGGGTTCTGCTGCATCACCTTTCTAATATGAGCCTAACACTGTTATTTAGTTCAATGCTAAATTAGTGGAGTATTAGATACAGACATTCTTACTAGTTACATGTGCTAGTATGGCATTTATGTCCATGTCATTTTTATATATATATATATATATTTGCTTCTAATAAAGTTAGCAACATAATTGCAGTCAACTATGCGGTATAATAATGCCATTACACAGAAACACTGAAATGTAGCATGTACGTAGCATGTTAACGGTCAACCTGAGTTTGATATCATTGGGAATGAGAGCATAGACTGTTGAAAGTCTGACAATGTAAGTTTACAAAGACTGACAAGATGACATGGTACTGAAATGGACATTGTAAAGATAACAGACTCTTCTGATTTAGGCAACAACATGGCTTTTGACTGATGGTAACAATCTGAGAACAGTAAAGTAGTTTGGTTTTATTTGCTAATTTAGTTTTAAAAGTTAACACACACAATCTTAACATCACCAAACTGTTGGTGTCGCTAGTTCACGAGGTAACTTGAAGTACATAAATACTCTCTTTTTGTGTAGGACCCAGACACAATCATAGCATGCCTTTTGTCTTTGCAATTAGTAAACTATCTTCTCTACCTTCTTTCTGCATGCCTCACCCCATATTATGTATTGTTGAATTAGGCAGAAATATATTTATTACAAAATTAAGCAGCATTAAAAAAATTGTCTAGTAAGTCTATAATGTGTAATGTACAATTTCTTTAATGTATTCAAAATGGAATAGGAAATGCTCCTCAAGAAGGTAGCCTACCCACCGCAGAAACCAAAAGACAGACAATGACAATCCACCCACAGAAATAAACAAATCTTCACACGTTTGACGTATAACTGTGTCACTGACTCATTTCCAGAGAGAACGCAGAGAAAATGAAGTTTGAAAGTCCCTGCCTGGTCATACTTTCTGAAAATTCACAACTGAGTGGTTCATAATTGTACACACAAGAAGTTTTGCGCAAAACCCAGAAAGCTCAGGGACCACTAAGATTAATCGCATTTTTGGGCCTAAAAATGGTTTCAGAAATTGACAGGCCTTTATGGTTAGAATTAACAGCACAGCTGTTACTTTGATGTAAAAAGCTCAAACTTGGTAAAGAAATGTGACAAAAAGTTTTTTCACAGAATGGAACATTTTCCTAAGTCTGACTTTATTATTGCCGAACTCCATTTGTTACTTGATGTGTATATTGCAAAAAAAATAAAATAAAGTCCTTCCCCTGAACTTACATACAGAGATTTAAAGCAAAGACAAAACTGATACAACAAAAAGTGACAACTTTCAGTGCGATTTAAGTCCGTCTTTCCTTGAATGTCAATTGAATGGATGGAAATACAAAGCAAGTACATTATACTCTTAGGATTTAAATCAGCACTCAGTTTATTACTAGAGATCAAGTATTTTAGCTGTGTATGTTTCAAAATATACACATAAGGAGAAACAGTTGCACTGATGTAAAACATTAATCAAATGTGAGAAATGTGTAATAGAAACATGAAAATCGCAGTAATACATGGTTTGTCAGTAGCATATATTTAGTGATCAGCTGGTTTAGATGTAACTAGAAACCTAATAAAACCAAATGTATGTCAGCTATGCACACTTCTGGCTAACAAAGAGTGTTTACAGAGAAAACCGATCACTGAAACCACAGTGCTAAGAAGCAAAAGTTACTGTACTTCTTTTAACCAAGCTTATTCATCCACACAAATTTGATTGTATTAAATACATTTTCTTGCAGGACACAGCAGGGCTTTTGTCTTATCATTTGAAACTTTTAACATGAAGTCAATCAAGTACAAATCATTGTAAGTTAGGACTGGTGTCACAGAAATGTTCAGTGTCCGTCTACCTTCGGTGTTCCTATGAAGGCCGTGTGATGGAGGTGGAAATGGCACGAGAGCTGATATCCCTCCTTCTCACTCGTGGACTCTTCTTGTTAGCTGGAGACAGAGTGAGTAATTCAATAAGTCAAGTATTCATTTATTGCTTTCTTTTTCTATCATGGGGCATTTTTTTTTTACTTCCCCCATCCACCTCCACACTGAACAAAAAGTGATTCAAGTTCTGCAACTTCCATCTGCGGCAGCGCTCGTTGTCTTTCTGCAGCTTAATTACAAAATATTGGCGCCGTTTTCTGTAAAGATTACTCACTGTAGGAGGCCCCACATAATTTGGACCTCAGGGTTTGTCACGGAAAATGATACAATGCAACTGGGCTTTCTGTATTAGATTTCCGCTTTTAGCCTCCTTGACATTTCAAGCTGCATGAACTAATACATCTGTTATTTGTTGATCATTTGATTATTAACATACTTCACAAACCAAATCAGCTGCCCTGCTGGAGACACAGATACAGCGCCACAGACAGCCTGGGCCTTTTTCTCGCCTGCCACACACAAACACGCTCGCAAAGATGTGCAATTCAGCCCTCAGTGAAAAAGGAAAGCAGGGGAAAAAACATTTATCTTCCCCTGCTTTGAGCCGATGAACACTCTGACACCGGCATGGAACAAAGCCCGTCATCACATTCTAATCTCGAATTTCAGGGCTTTTATTTCACCCAAATGCCACCCTGCTGGCCTTGTGAATTATTGACAGACTGACACCAATGCGAAAGGACACATAAAAGAGGCTAAAAGCTCCGGCCCTGGAAGAACTTGTCCTCTCCTATTGCCATCACCAGGGAGACAAACTGTGTTAATGCTTCTCTGGAAGCTCACAGTACCAACATATGACTCCTGACCCACAGCTGCACTATACAGCAGCGATATTCTGTGCAGCTGCATTGCCTCTTTGGTCTGTATAAGGGCCTTAGTACAGGTACAAGGACACCCCACGTCATTGTGTGAATTATCTGATCAAATCATGAAAATTAGTCACACGGTTAGTTCTGCATGAACTCTTTTAACTCCTTCTGATTTGACTATTGCCCATCATTTCCCGGTATCGTCACAAAATGGTACTCGGCCCGGCATTCAGTCATTTAGTTTGCATGATGAAAAGTAAATTGAGGTAAGCCATGTGTCAACTAGACAATATTTGTCAGTTTGGCGTCTTCTCCCGCCCATGCCTACTTTTCATTTGCCCAAGATTAAGATGTTATAGAAACGAGTGGAAAGAGACAGTGAAGATGGATTTAAAAAAAATAAAAAACAAACAGAGGGATGTGTGGGCAGAGCAGCAGCAGATTGAAACAAAGCCGTAGGTAGAGATAAGAAGTGGTGTTTGGAGAGTGTTTTGTGCTGTTGTCTAATCCACCTCGCTCTCATTGCTGGCACCCTCGGGTCGCCTCAGTTTGTCCACCTGTTCATTAATCTGTCCGTCCCCACCTCGCCGATCCTCTGTCTGTATGCTTAGACCCTCCTCCTCCTCCTCTACATGGCTGACATCATCCTCCTCTTCCTCCCTCCTCTCCTCCTCCCCCTGCACCTCCATGCGGACCTGGTCCTTCAGGTCCAGGGGCAGCGCTGTGCCGAGGCCCATGGTGCTGGCATCTCCATTGATAAGACGAGCTCCATCAGGGCCTCCCAGTGCATCCTGAGGGGTGTGCTGTCCATCTTTGACAGGGGACGAGTTGGCCGACTCGTTACTGACGGGGGAGATGTCGCTGCTGCTGTTGGTGTGGTTAACAGACGGCGGGCTGGATGCTGAAGGTGGCTTCAGTGGAATTTGCCATGAGGGGATCTTAGGAACGGTGGGAGTGGAGGGGAATTGTCTCCTGCGGGGAGGGGGACAGAGAAGACAGGAGGGAAATGAGGGCTGATCACGAGCTCATCAAAAACCTCACAGTGATCAAAATTTGTGAAAACAGGTTTCTCATGATCAAAGTCATAATTAGGCATACTGCAAACATACATACATAACATTTTAACATGCACGAACGCACACAAACATCCTATGTAATTCTTATAATTACAGCAAATGAAATCCAACCCCCCAAACAGCCAGATGTTCATCACACCTGCTAAAGATGCTCTAAGATTTTTTTTTAATTCTTTTTAAATTACATTCACTGCAGCTTTTTAAGATCAAAAAGACAATGTTGAGCTGCAACGGGATCAGCACTTCTTGGTGGTTTGAAAAAATATGTTTGGAGAGGATTTGGATCATTTGAAAAAAGGGGGAATGAGTCTGGAGACAGATGGTGATGCGGAGACTTTATTTAGTGATTCAAGCCTTTGCCAAAGTGAGAATCCAGATGAAGTCAAGAAAGCAAATGACAAAGGGATTATTACTGATTATTATGTAGGAGGGGAACAAAACATCCTCAACAAGACAGTTCTGAGGCAATTTTCTTCACTCTTACTTCAGGCTTCATTACAGAACGCGATACATAGTCATGCATGCTAATGGGCCTGACTGAGCTGGGCTGCACCTGACTAGATTATGGAACAAAGCTGGACGAGAGCTATACAATGAAATCTTTAGAAAACAAAATGCCTTACGTCCTACATATATATTAACATGTGAGTGAGTGAAATGATCAACCAGAGTGTGATTTGGTCAGGACACAGCAGATTTGTCAGTACATGTTTTGTATTTGTCTCCCATTTTGCACTCATAAAATTCCTGAAAGTTGCACAGGATCAATTATGCACGTGTGGTTATCTTGCTAACCTATAAAAGCAGTAAAACACAGAGGAGCAGCTGATGCCTGCAGTATGCTAATTGGCCGAGCCAAGTTGTGAAGTAAAAGAAATGGTGCAATCAGTATTATAACCTCTAGTGCCTGTAAGATTAAACATCTTTGAGATTAATGATTATGCTTTCAGGGTGCAATTTAGAAGAGCAATGTGACATTATATGTTCTTTTATTTTATTTATTCACAAACAAGCTAAAACTTTCAGACCATCCAAAACAATTCTGTACTTTAGAAGTGACTATATGCAAAGATAATGGTTGTTACGTAGTTACTGTCGTATGTTGTTTCTGAGATTCAAACTGAGTACTCTTCAAACTGAGTACTTTTTATAATATTATGAATATGAAAATTATATTATAACAAATCAAAATAATAGAAACAATAAAAAATTTAAAGGCTTCCTATTAAGGTATAAAATGAAGACTACCACCATAGGCCTATCCTCCCTATACGAAACCTTACATACTTCAGTCATGTGATCACAACCGAAAACACCACAAAAATAAGTAAGTGTTCCTTGAGTAAAAGCACTCGTCAAGAGGAACCAAACAACGGGCTAATGGTCTTTTTCGGGCTCTTGCGACACATCAACTATAATATAATCCTAATTTGTGTTTGAACCTGTCAATAAGATGCTTTTATTATCTAATTAATATGTGCAAACAGTCATTTAAAGGAGCAGCGTGACATTATGTGGACATTCACTGTAAAGAGTAGTACGTTAGTATTGTTTAACAATGAAGGTGCTTTATTCCTGTATAACACTGTCAAGTCGCGTTCGCACACACACAGTTACCTGCTGAGCAGTAAGCCCTTCAAAGAGACAACTTCTTGCTTCAGCTCTCCAATTGTTTGGTTTTCCAGGATGCGGTTGGTTGAAGATGATGTCTATAGGAAAAAAACACACACACACACACACACACACACACACACACACACACACACACACACACACACACACACACACACACACACACACACACACACACACACACACACACACACACACACACACACACACACACACACACACACACACAAGAAGTGTTGAGGTCACATACAGGGACACAGCACAAAGTCAATATACATCTTTCAACAACTCTATGCTTCTCTACTCTCAACAATATGAAATCATTTATAAAAATGCTCTGTTCAACAAAAGGTCATAGGCTACAAGGTGAACAAATATGGGCAATGCTAACGCTAAATGCCACATGTCTATTATCGTGTAGTCAACACAACAACCTCCCAAATGCTGGTGATGGCAGAAAGGAGGAAAGGCAATCGCACTTCAGCAACCTCTACGGCCTCGACTGCTCCTAAAGTCCAGGGAGAGTGAATCATGCTGTTTTTACATAATTTTCCATACTATCAAGAAAAGATTAGGTTAGTCTCCAATGTTTTGGATAATGACGTTATCTAGAACAATGGCCACATTCATGAAGGCAGACCATAGCTTAGCAGTTTGTTTTGTTCTTTATGTCTTTCATCAAAGGGATGCGTTATCACACACACACTGGTGCAGCTTGAAATGCTACAGGGGATAATAGCACAGTATTTGAATGGCAAATTGCAGCTGGAAATCTGCCTCTGCAGCACCTTTTTTAGGGATAGGCAGGACTTTGACGGGGGGAGCTATTAAATGATGAGTTTTGATAAAGGCTTGGAGAAATTTCTTTTATCACGTGGCAGAAGTCAAATGCCACAATGAAGCTGAGCTGTAACTGCGGCAATGACTTGTAGACTATGGGGGAAATGAGGCCCAAAATGAAGGTCAAGTTAAGCAAACCTCACTTTCTTAAACTTTTGAAAATCTTTTCTGAACTAGTGTTTTTACCTCTACGAGAATCTCAAAGATATTCAAACAAAACAATAATCAGCTGAACTACTAAGAAAAATGCAACCTGTGACGAAGCGTCATCAGTAGGCATTGTTTGGCTATAAAGCCATAACGGTTGGGGGCCAGTGATGTAGTTAATTGCTCCCCGTTCTTAAATCTATTCCTGAATAAAGAGCATACAAATGCACAAGGGCAGGACGATAGACTGATGAGACCAGAGGGAGAAAAAGGGAGAAGACGAGGGAAAAGTGGGATAAAAGAAAAGTAAAAACTGTAATTAAGACTCTCCTGACTCACCAGAGGAAGCTTGTTAGGAAGCGTGGACCCCCTATCGAGGGTAGAGGGATAACTTGGACTCTTTCGCTTGTAATTAAATCTAAGAGAAATTAATTGAATCTCATCTGAAAGGGATCAGGCTCATTTACAGTGGAAAGAGGGAGGCAGGAGGAGGAGAAGTGAGGGGAGACAGAGGAAGAGATGAGGAGGGGAAGGAGGCTTTTTTTGGGCTCTTATCGGCTCCTAAACCTCGCTGATAAGGAGCCGTGTTTTAGTGGGAGTGCATTGGAGGCCAGCCGAAGACACTCTTATTACAGTCGTCACCTCATTAGAACCATCTTAATCCCCTGCCTCCCCTAGGCAGCAGTATAATAACGCTGGATTCTGCTTCTCTCTCATTTTACATCGCAAGAAAAAAAAATTAATTGCGGTATAGTCGAGCTACGACATATCCAAGGCATGGTGTCGGCTTAAGAAAAAGGGAGATTTATCCAATCGACTGAAATGTGAGGATTTCTATGTACTTATATCACTTTGTGTAAGAAAAAAAAGAGGCTCTAGAGTAGAATTGTTAACCGCAAGCTACGTCCATAATGTGCATTATCTACAGAGCGGCACCATATAATATCTCACATCAAGGCTTGTCACACAACACTACCTCTGACATATGTCTAATTAAGTCTGAGGAAACCTAATTAAATGTTGGGCCAGGACTGAATTTCAGCTTTGAGATACATTATGTCAGTGTTTATACACACACATTGTGTAAGAATCTTGTGCTAAGTGCACTAGGTGCTTAGGTGGAGGCTGAGTGGTGGGCTATCAGTGACAGGAGAGATCGTAGAAGTACGCTGCCAATTTGACAGGCCCCTCAAGAGGTGCCAACACGTATCCGATGGACTGCACATGTGTATTAGTTTTGATGTTTTGAGAAACTGCTGATCAAAATATTCAATCGCCAAAATTATTCAGCAGCTTTAAACCCAAAAACATAATTTAAGTTTTTTCCACTATCTGTCAAACATGTAATTGTTCTGACCCATTAATACTTCATTATTACATTATTAAATGAGTAATAATTAGAGTCCGACTGATATATTGGTTGGTCGATGATATCGGCCTATTGGAGCCTTTCACAGACTTGTCGGTATCTGCATTCATATTTGCTGATGTGAAAACTTCTATTTTACAGATTTATATGTGCATTTGTGTTTACATTTTACATTAAAAAAGGTTTATTTTCTTAATTCAAGCTCTATATATATATATATATATATATATATATATATATATATATATATATATATATATATATATATATATATACACAGACACACATACATACGTATATAAAAACGTGGCTGATATATCGGTATCAGAAAAGTTTTACTCCCTAATATTGGCATAGGCCCCCAAAAATCCATATCAGCCAAGCTCTAGTAATAATGCAGCTGGTAAAAATTGCAGCTGTGGGTATTTAAAAATGTTTTTTAATGTATGCCATTTTCATTGGAAATGTTTCAGTGTGTTTTCATATAATAATGTTCTAGATAAATTCCATTATTATTAAATATCAAATTGATCGATGATTTTTATGACAGTGAAGCTGACCTTTGGTGTTTTGTAAAAAGCTCATGACTCCATCATTCAATCCTAGAAGACATCTGTGTGAAATGTTTATCATGATTAGCAAATGAAGTCTGAAGTCATGGCCAAAAAAGTTTTAGTGAGGTCGCAATGACCTTGACCACATTTCAATCAGGTCATTCTTGAGTTCAAGTGGATGTTTGCGTCAGGTGTAATGAAAATCCCTCCAATTCCTGATCATGATCACAAGAATGGGATGGACGTGGACCTTAATCTTAGACCGCAAAAAATCTAATCAGTTCATCCTTTTTTCCAACAGAAGCGTTTGAGCCAAATTTGTAGACATTTCCTCGAGGTGTTCCTGAGATATTGCATTAACAAGAGTGGGACTGACAGATGGGCAACCCAAAAACATAATGGCTCCCGCTACGGCTGTCACTGGCATGGAGGCATAACCAATTAACCAACCAACCAAAACCAAAACACACACATTAAAAACAATGAGAGAAGTGACACCTCATCATCCACCATTGCACTGGCTGTGTGTTTTTTTTACTCTGTAAATACTGTACATAGTAAGGATTTCCTCTAAATGGTTTAAAAGCCTTGTAACTAATACGTCTCGGGTGGGTGCCTGGGTGCAATAGGGGTCAGCCTCTTTCCGCTGGTTAACTAAGTGCTTCAGGAAAAAAAATAAAAATATATATATACACACACACACACACACACACACACACACACACACACACACACACACACACACACACACACACACACACACACACACACACACACACACACACACACACACACACACACACACACACACACACACACACACACACACACACACACACACACACACACACACAAACAAGCAAAGAAAAAAGATTATCAACTCCAGCAGCACCCAAGGATGGCAACGCATCTGGATAAATGAAGATAAATGCCCGTGGACCATTAGCAACAGAATACGATCTTTAACAAGCCTTGTTAAAGAGAGTCTGAAGGCAAATTAATTCACAGCTACTCTGCCGGCAGACAGTATGTTTTTGTGTAACACATGTATATTTATGATGGAATTAGTTTCAAAAGGAAGTCCCCAGAGGAGAGTTTTTCAGTGGAAACACTGGTACAATGCAATTGATTTCACTCTATTTATGCACTTTCCCACTGGCGGAGTGTCCCGCGTGAGCACGGAGGCGGTTTCCAGTCTACCATGTAGTATCCACTAATAAAAAGAACAATCAGTGAGTTTAGACAGCAGGGCAAACACAGTTAACAGTCAGATTTGCGATGATAATGGTGCAGAAATTGACCTCTCGGTTTAACATCAGGTATGAATCACCCTGAGGCAAATCTCCCATTAACACCTGCATTAGAACACAGGAGTATTTTCATTTAGAGTCCTGATAACTAAGAAAAAGGATGAAAAAAAGAGGACCTGTCCCAGGCCCTGAAGTCTGGAAATGTGCAGCATCAGCGCGTGTGTGTATGTGTGGACATGAGTCAGTTTGTCTGAACTCACTTCCATAATGAGGTCCCCAGTTTAGGGACAGTAAACACACTCCGCAATTGAGCGGTTTCCAAACTACGAGAAATGTTTACTTAGCAGCCGAGGAAACAGAAGTATCCATGTGTTTCGGGTTAAAGGCACATTTCCGCGTTGAGAGGTATAATTGCTAAGCGTGGTGCACTTTGAGCAGCGTGGTGAGGCAAACCCCGAAAGCCACAAACGGTGAATGATAAGTAGCTCGCCAGCTCCAACATGTGTTTCTCATCAAATATCCCGGACCTGAAAACAATTTCCCAATTTCCCCCATGGCCTGAGACAACAGAGGGCCTTGTGCCGGCTCGCAGGGAAAATTTAAGATCAACGCTAAAGCTATAAAGCAGAGTTTATGATTGGTTTAATGGGTGTTTTGATGTGAAATATACTTTTTATTCACTACTGGTGTCCAACTAGGCACTCATAGAAAATTAAGTAGACACTTTTTAATCCAATCTATGATTTTGAGATGACGAATGAAAAGAAATAACATCTCTTTTCAGTCTGCCTGAGAGAACACCTTCGCTAGGTGTGCTTCACACCAGGCCGATTGGGGCCAACACTTCTTTGTACACCAGAGAGACCCTGTGGCTGAGAACTTGATACAGCACAAAATTAGCTACGATATGTCAGTTTTTGATGAACCTTATCCGGGGAAGACATTCATATTTTTTTTCCTCATTTGTGCCGAAGCAGATGTGTCTGCATATGTTTTCCTGAGATATCCAGATGCTACAGTGAAACACCCGTGTGCTTAACAGCTGTGGACATAAAACATTGTCTAAGATTGTCTCTTCCAAGGCACTTTTTAAGAGCCCGGAGATCATAAAGTGATTTATGAGCAGTGTTATAAAAGAAAGAAACATTTCATCCTTGCACATAAGTTTTAAGAACAATCACTCAGTCCGATTCACCTAAACACTTATAATTCCGAGTAGATTATGAACACTGTCTATAAAAATCAAGGCAAAGACGAATGACCATACGCTTAAAGATTATGGTCCAATGATGAGATGCACCATACTATTTTGCAGCTTGTGTTCTGATGATATACAGTATAATAAGGCTGTCCGTCTCAGGTCGTTATGACTTGTGATAGCGAAAGAGATTTTAGTACACAGAGGCTTCAAGAAACCTTTTCTCTCTCCTCGTCAATCTGGAGATTTGAACCTGAGGCTTTACGTTTACTGAGCTCTTCTGTAATTTCGGAGTTACTGCCTGTCGAGCTTCCCTCAAATCATCAATCATAGCATAAGAGATCTTAATAAAGGTTCAGTCCGCAAACCATCACGTCTGAAGTTCAGGAAGAGCTTAGTGAAGCTGTTTCATCTCTCTCTTGTAAGTTTGCCGTAGGATAGAGTAACAATTTTTTTTATTTAATTTAACAAACCTATGAAGTTAGATAGTCCAGCTGTTTTTTAACCAGGCCTAAAAATGACAGATGGAAGATGGATGAATTTAAGGAGAAATGGGCCAATTTTAATTAGATTACAGTAAAAACAACGACTAAGATCTTAAAAATTGAATTCATTAACCAGTGAAATGAGAAAGTGGTACAAAAAAAGAGTGTTCGGGGTAAATAGTGGAGGATGTGAATTTGCTGATGAGGTGGGTAGCTACCTCAGCTGCAGCCAGCTCCTGAGAGAGCTCTTGGATTCTCTGCTGCTGCTGGATCAGGAGCTCCTGGACAGAGACCAGGGTTTGCTGCAGCTGGCTTACTGTGGAAACACGCAGAATAACAGATGGTAAATTCGAGTACAATAAAAAAAAAAAAAAAGAGGAAGTGAGATTGTGTGATAAGGTTGTTTTGGAAGCACAAAACTGAATATCATCTTTCCAAAGGATGATGACAGAACTGATGAGATTCAACTCGTGGTACAGATCAAAGCTGTCCTCTAAGAAATGTTATCAAAGCTAATACCCCGTAACTTAAGTCACAGCTTTTTGGTCCAAGGCATTGAGGGTGGAGGGTTGGAAGGGGGGGGTGGCACATAGGATGGAGATATTAATCTCTAGTGTCTGAACTTAAATCAAATAACAGTCTCTAACCTTCCATTACCCACCCAGACACTGCCTTCTAATGCATCTTAAATCCTCAAACGATCAACAAAGGAAAAAACAAGGCTCTTATTTGGGAGGAGGCTGCCAGACAAAATGTCCCCCTTAATCCTAATAAATATTGTTCTTTTTCCATTGACTTTGAAGATTGAATTAGTTCAAGTGTTGGTGTTGGATGTGGGTGTATGATTTCAAATAACACCAGGCACAGTTTGTTGCCCCCTGCTTCCAGTCACGCGTGTATTACCAAACAATGCATTAAGTTTCCCCGAGCTGATTATATTACAGAAAACCAATAAACATTCATATAAATCATGGGCGTGTAAAGTGTTAAATCAAGCCTAATAGGATTAACATCAACAGATATTGTGGCGGTCCACTACTGAGGTTGTCAGGCCAATGGTTAAAAGCCTGAGCTGCAGCCGGCTGGACGGGATGTAAAGAACCCTCCTCTCACATTAACCAGGGCCAGGACAAAAGACAGAGACAGGCTTGGAGGCTGTGTTTCTTTTGAAACCAACACAGACAAAATATTTGATCTCTCAAAGACACTAATAACTTGTAGTGACACCTGTGTTTAAATGGGTGGAGTTGTATCAATATAGGTGGGGCGCTGAAATGTTTGATCTTTTCATACTCGCAGAATCCTGCGGAATACGGGTTTGAGCAGGATCGTTGGTCGGGGCCCAAAAAAAGAAAAACCCATTTGTGCAAACAGTTTGAGTTTGCCGCTGCGTTTGTGATCCAGCGTGTGACCAGCCTTTCTGAAGACGGCAATAAACTGAAAATACCGCGACCTTCCCTGCTTAAAAAAGGTGTTACTGTGACAGGGTGTGCACGCTAAGCCAAGAGCTGCCCTATTAGTCTCCGATTCCACCTCGCCACAAAACAGCTTATCCAGATGCGTGGGTCAGTCTGCCAGCCTGTAATGCTGAACCTCCTGAATTACCATTGGCAGCGCTATTTCAGCCACTGCAGCCAAATAGGTTCACAGACTTAACTCTTTTCATTTCTCTCCACAAAGTTGACTCCTTTGTACTGCTCAGACACTTGACAAAAATGCATAACTTCTTATCCATAGTTGTCACAGATATGAAGCCAAAAATAATGAAGTCAGTGACTTCGGCCAGGCATGAATCAGAAGGAGGCTGTTGCTGTGGTGTGTGTGTGTGTGTGTGTGTGTGTGTGTGTGTGTGTGTGTGTGTGTGTGTGTGTGTGTGTGTGTGTGTGTGTGTGAGAGTGAGTGAGTGAGAGAGAGACAGGGGAGAGAGAGTAAGAAAGAATCAGAGACAAGATGATGTGTGAGGCTTGCAGCTGCTGTGAGGAGGGTGCACATTGTGTATTCAGTAAATTATTCAGTAAATACCTCAATATAATGTACACTACATATGTCCAGGCCTGTCTCTGTCTTTAATGGCCAGCTGGTCACCAATATGGCTCCCACCGACAAAGAGTGCCCAAACAGCCGCACAATTCCATTACAGCCTGGCTACGCTGAAGGAGTTCCAAGATCCATTCATTAATTGTCTGTGTGAAGTTGTAGGCAAATCATAATGGGAGTCAAGGCCTTTACTCTCGAGCTGGGGCTGGCGAGGGAGACTAATGTAGTCCCCATTCAAAAGAATACATCACCTCATTGCGCCCGGCAATAGAGAAATACATGAACTTTAACAAAAGGGGGTTCAAGCAATTGGCAGCAGCAAGGCAGTCGGCCGCTATTAGTCAGTGCAGCGAGGAGAGAGGGAGCGAGAGGGAGAGGAAGACAAAGGGAAAGCAGGGGGAGAAAACTCTCAATGTAATTGCAACCCCTCTCCCCAACTGTTAACTACAACAGTCATTAACTACAATAGCAGCTTGGCTACTGCAGTCATAGCAAATTAGTTCCTCACACTGGCT
Source organism: Scophthalmus maximus (assembly GCF_022379125.1). NCBI lineage: Eukaryota > Metazoa > Chordata > Actinopteri > Pleuronectiformes > Scophthalmidae > Scophthalmus > Scophthalmus maximus. The sequence goes on from NC_061517.1 coordinate 14,682,646, forward strand.
GAAGAAAAGACCCATGATTCCCCCCCCAAGGGAGGCTCACCTACTGAAAACACAGGATGACTTTTACTGTGAAATCCTGTCTTTAAGAGAATACGATTGTTTTGTATGATAATTGGACTATTACAAATAAAGTGTTCGAAATCCTGTCTTTACTTACAAACAAAACAGGGTTATGAACGTTGGCCAATCTCCAAATAGTGATGAGTAGGATAAGAATGGGCAGTGAAATAACCAGAGGAAACGTGTTTGCATAGTTGGGAGAAATTAACCATAAAGCAGCATAAATTTGTCAATCAGATTCAGGGGTGGCACACCTCGCACGCACTCTCACACAAATGCTTACCCTCCACCTACATTTGGCAGCCAGAAAACAAAAGCATGAGTGTGGCTGGATAAAATGATAACAGCATTATTTCCATATACACTACGCTGGTCTTTGACATGGGATGTTAACTTTTGTTTTAATTAGGAGTAGATGGAAAAGCAAACAAAGAGCATTTAAACTCACAGGATTGCATTTATGATTTGAGTGTGGCTCTTCTTTTTCTCACTTTTGCTTAAAACCCACATAAAGCAAAGTCTAAAGTTTTTTTATTTCTACAATAATAAAAACAAATATATTATAATAATAAATAAAATAATTTGGCAAATGAGAGGCACTGGCTTTACCAAAAATCATAACGGACAGTTGAGGTAAGAGTTGAGGTAAAGTTTTGTCCTTGTTTGAAATTATATACAGACAGACATGACTGTGATTTTAATTTAGATTTAACAATTCATATTTCTAACAAAAAGTCAAACACAGACCAAAATTATGAAATATGCCACTAAAGCGATGATTATAAAATGTCATTTAGGACATTTTAGGCTTTACACCACCAAGCCATTACTCGTAAAAGGGTTCAACTCACGACATAAAAGCCCAGACATTAGATTGGCTCCACTCGTTGCGACTTAAAATCCCATTTTATCTTTGTTAGAATTTTATTTTTTCTTACAGTTTTATCCTCGTTTCTAATCGATTTGTGAAGCACTTAGCTGTGCTGTATAAATAACGCTTATTATTATTATTATTATTATTAGAATACAATCTCATCACAGTCAAAACTCACTGCTTTAAGTGCTTTGAATGTCTGATTTAATTTGGCTACCTCTAGATTCTTTGATTAAGCTTGAATGAATGAGATTATTCTAATTCTGTCTTTTTTTAAACTATAGTCTATTTTGATCTATCTCAAAAGGTGGATACTGGTACATTACCTTTCATCTGAAAACACACTCTAGATCAACAGTACGGCTAACAACACCAAACTTTCTCAGAGTGCCTCCCTCATTTACGCCTCCCTGGATTTTTAATTACACTGACAAAGAGCTAGGAAAGCATCTCTCTCTCTCTCTCTCTCTCTCTCTCTCTCTCTCTCTCTCCATGTCTGACAGCCAGGCTGAGATTCCTCACCTGTCCAACATGGGAGCCGCACCTGTCACCGTACACTTAATCACACTAGGGCCAGTGGTGAGCCCAGACGCCACACAGTGCCATGCTGCACGCACGGCGCACACACACTCACACAAACACAAAATTAAATTGAACTTTCTCACCACCTATGGGGAAGAGGGTGGATGATGATGATGGTGGTGGAGGTTTAAGATGGGGGTGAAGTTGGTGCAGGGGGAGACGGATGGAAGGGGGGAGTGAGAGAGGACCGGTGGAGGGAAGAAAAGTTGTCATTTCCCAACTCCTCATTAATATTCCGAGGTTAAGAGCTTTTCAGCGAAACGTAATTAATTGAGCCCGAGCCTGACAGTAAACAAGCAATTTCAAATTAAAGCGAAATGACAGCAGCGTCATTTGTTAAAAACGCGCAGGGCCCCCCGATTTTGGCGACAGATAAATGAGGGAAAATGTTAAGGAGGGAGAAAGTGATGAAGATATTAATCTTCACCTGTCTGTGTCAGCGTGCCACTCATTGCCGCAATGTTGCTCTCCATCCTCTGCAGATGCTTCTTGTCCTCTCGGCTGCCCATAATGAGGGGAAGGATGTATTTCTGCAATTAAAAGCATGGCACAAAATTACACCTCTCTTCAGTGGGAAGGCGCAGAAAGAAGAGCAAAAAGACAGGGATGCCTAGACTACAACCCAGAGGTCGAATGCATTGTTTTATTAGACTAAAACCTAATTGTCTAAACTGCATGATTGGGTGCATGTTTTCGAATTGGCCATGCAACTGATACAGGTATGTTCACACAATCTGTTAAAAATTCAATCAACATTTTTGAAAACACATCAAATATTGAATATCTAGACTAATTCTTTTACAATGAATTTGTAATTTTAAGAAACAACACTGATCTAGGATTAAAGTAACTGTTTGTTGCAGACTCAAAATCACATTTACAGCAATATAAATTAATAAAATCCAGAAAAGGGACAGAGAAAAGCAATAGACAGGCCTGCAGGGAAAAACATGGTGGTGAACACTGAAAATAGTCTTCCAAAACCAAAAACGGTGTCACATTGATTATCATCTTTCTTCCGCTGAATAAACAAAACACTACCAAATCATATGTATGTCTGACAACCAAATGAGAGTGTTAGTTATCCAGTGTGAGTGTTGGCCAAATGAGCAGCTTGTATGCATCCGTGTGTGTGTGTGTGTGTGTGTGTGTGTGTGTGTGTGTGTGTGTGTGTGTGTTTGTAGCCAAGCTCACCAAATAAAATGATGTCAAAGTAACCGTGTCCCCACAGTTCGGAGTCCCCAATGAACTGCATTCAAAATCATTGTTTTTAAGGCTGAATAAGAATCACTTAATCCCTGGCTTGGGCAGCTCTCCAGCTCAGGTGGCAAGCAGACACGCCAGCGCAAGTAATAAACACTTTTTAGAGAAAAAGATTAAACGAGTGTCAACACGTGGTAATTAATAAGTGGGTTGCTGCGAGTGTGATGTTTACAAGGTGCACCATAACATAAATAAAGTATGGGCAGAAGCCTGGACATATGGTGCGACTGGCGCTACGCTCTAGTGACATGACAGCAACCTGTGCTGTCCCGCCAGGGAATCCCACCTCCCAGGCGACCAGTGGCGGGCAAAACCTGCTGCACGTAGGATCAACAATGGACCGGTACAGTGTGTGTGTTTTTGTCAGTGACAGACTGCAGGGAAACGGGAATAAGAGATTGGAGACCCCGAATGTGCATGTGCAGCCTTAAGAAAGGCTTTGTAAAGAAGAATGAAATAATAGGACATAACAGGATCTAAGGAGAAGCCAATATGTCTGACAGGGTCAGGTAGGCATATGCATGTACATGAAACGTGCTCCCGTTCTCTCTCTTACAGACACAGAGGAGAAAGGCCTGTCATCTAGGCCAAGAGCTACTGCTGGAGCTCCTGTCCTCCTCTAAAGCGAGAGTAATGGCTTCCACATGCCACTCAGACTACTACTAACAACCACTATGGGATTAATGTCACCGGGGACAAGGGGCCTCATGAGCTCATGTTCAAGGGCTGCTAAGCCCGATAAAAACCAAGGTGATTATTTTTAGACGGAAGGACAGCAAAAAAAAAATGGTTGTGTGCTGTGTTAGCAAACTATATTTTTGGAGGAAAAATAAAACATATCTGAGAGGAGGAGGGAAGTGGAAGTTTAAAAAAAAGAGGTTCAAATGAGATCATGCTTTGACGTAAAGCAGGGTAGCTTTAATAACAAGACCAGACTGATGTTACATACTGCAGAGGCGCCTTCTACTCCAGCACCATAATTCATCATAAACTGATGCACTTGCTAAGCCCACCAATTTAAATGTAATATTGGGGAGAGGCAGTACTGACAAATCTTAGGATGCAAAGCATAATATGTATAACAAATTTGAGAGGAACATTAACTGCGGAAACAAAGTCAGTACATCGTCTAAAGGGCAGACGGAGCAGGGTGTAACTTGCCTTGTAAAGCTGATGAAAGCCAAAGGCGATTCCCACCATAATGACGGTGAGGGCACCGTAGTCTCTCCATCGGTAGCCTGCCGAACCTGGAACGGATAAAACATGTGGTAAAATACAGATTTGAAGACTGATTTGCTTGAATTTTTATTGAGGTTGAAATGCGTGCTCAAGATATTCCTTCCAGCATTGGCATACTGAGTACATTAACCTGTGAACATACTGTGACATGAAACTTTAAGACTGAAATACCACTGTCTGTGGAATTTACAAATGAAATACACACATTCTTTCACCCTTTTTAATGTTGGATTTCTTTTGATGTACTTAACTGCAGCATTTTATAAAATACATTTGTAATTCACTCAAAAATTTGTAGATAATGGGCTACACATGCAAAGAAAACTCTTAAAGTCCATTAAGATAAAGGAAGTGTTTATTTTCTACCCTTAATTAACAGAATGTAATCCAATGCATCGCATATAAACATAACATCAGAATAAATAAAGAATAATTCTGCAAAGCAAACTCTCCTCCCTGCTCTGGCAGAAAAGACTCCATTGTCCTCCCCTTATTTTGGGATCAATCCAAATACAGTGTACGTATATAACCGTTTAAACAACTGGCATGAACTGAAAGGTAAGAGTGTGTGTGTGTGTGTGTGTGTTTAGAAGTTGATTGTCTTGCTGAGTGACAGATAATGTGAAAGTGTGTCATTGTGCAAGCTGTCATCTGGGTAGGCTAACTGTCTGTCAAAGTGGAAATTCCCCACATAAGAGAGGCATTCAACTGAAAATGTCACTAAACAACAAACAGGTTTGGAGGAAATATATGAGGGGTTTTTTTTTTATTCACTCTGGTGGGAACCAAATGAAAAGGAAATTATTAGAGGCAAGGCCACTTAAGTACAGCGTTGATATTCTATAACAGGTCTGGTTTCATCTAAGGGGTTATGTGGTACACGTTTACTGGGCTGAAGTAAACCAGAACGATCTTGTGCCTTACCACTTTGACATGCAAATAAACTGAGAGACCTGCTGTCATATTGGACTATATGGTATATGTTCAAGGTGAATGCTATTTTACTGTCCTTAGCCAACTTACTCAAGGGCACGTGTCATTGCTGCTGCAGCATTCAGGGCTGAATCTGTAACCTTTACTATCGAAATTTTTTGAATTATTCTCCAACATCCATATGTTAACCACATAAATTTGGGTCTTCATCAACATTATAGCTGCGATATACTGTCACCCATCCCAGAATACGGTGCCTCTGAAAGGCCGTGGAGTCCTTGGGATAGGTGGTTGACCCTGAACAAGACCCACTGCATCACCAGGGGTCTTCGCTCTTTCCCCCCCTTTAGGACCTTTCATTCTTCCTGTCTCTCTCTTTTTCCTCTGCCACTTCCACTCTGCCATCTTCCTTTTTTTATTTGGTCACTTAAGCTGTGGAACTGTGGTATCCATCCCCCATTTTTCCAATCTCCTCTCAAATTTATTGGGTTCAGTGGAGGCCTTCCTGTCCTTCTACCGCGTGGAAATAGAGATCAGAGTATCCATTACTTCGACAGAGATGGATGCGGGTCCCCGTGCACCGTCCCCATAACAAGGACATCAAAGGGAGGTAGCCCCCTCTTTTCGGCATGACCCCCCATACAAGACTCCCCGCTCTCACCTCATTATGCAGCTCCCTTATAGCCGTTTTGATATAAAACCCCCCACTATGGACAGAGAGCCGCTAGTCTCCCTAACTACATGGCCATCCCATCAACATCACTTTCATTACAAAACATGAGATGCCGGGGGAGTCAAGGACAGTGTGGTAATAAATGAGGGTGGAATACATCTGGAATCATTGTCATATGGGTTAAGCATTACGCGGACTTCATTCTGCATTGGTAAATCAGTGGACAGCACTCATAACCTCCTGAGGTAATAAAGATACAGGTTGCACTGTGGGGTCTTGCCAGGGTAGAACCCCTTGAAAAAGAAGGGAGACTTCATGAGCTTGTACCGTGCAATGTTGTATTCCCTGTGTCGGATTTCAAGGCAAATGTTGCATGGCATGTAAGTCTGTGATCCTTCTAATAGATGGAGCAATCGATAATCCTTTTTAATTTAAATCAATAAAAACAAAAAGAGGAGATGTCAAACAGCAAACCTGCTCTGGACAAGGACCTAAGTCTTAAATTAGACTCGACAACAGAGGTGAGTCTGAACATAAATATTAATATGATGTGCACGCACCAGGTACCACAGGGAAGGAAAGGTGATGTGCACTCACTGTGAGCTATAGGAGCCAGCTGAGTTGCGTGGAGTGGATGTGGGGATCCCACAGGGCTCAGGGGCAGGACTTCCTCTGTGCTGCCAGAGCGCTGGATGGCCAACTCTACCTCTTCATCCGTCAGCCCTGAAATCAAGAAGCACACCTTACAGACATTTGGAGGAAGTTCAGTGACTGTGTTTTATCAATGGGAAACACCAAATGGCTCCTTGCCTATCATAATATATGCTTAAATTCTTCCCAGGCTCCCCACAAATCTTTTAAGTACAATTTAGAGAAAGTATTTCAAATCGTTATTGAATTGTACCTGCCCTATTCTGAAAACTATATTTTCATTTCATGATTCTCGATGGGATTCTCCATTAGGAGTTCCGTTTCAGGGACATCTATCAAAGACAGATAGTGAGGAAAGGTTCACACAATGAAATCGGAAACTCTGCAAACCTATTAAGTGCCACCAAAGGCAAAGAAAATAGGAGTCTGTCCACTTCTCCAGTTATATTTCCCATGTGGAGATTTCATACACCCCAGACAGTGAAAATGCATTATTTTAATTTCTTCATTGTAATGTAAATGTATTACATAATTTTGCAAATGCCAATATAATTTAATCTTCAGATCTTTTTAATGATTTTAGTGATGATTAAATTGCAAAGGGCTCCCTGATGGAGAATCAGAGGGGAGGAGGAGAAAAAAAATCTAATATGAACATCTCCTTTTGTGGCAAGAAAGGATTTTATTTCAGGCGCCATATGCTGCCATTGCTTAGGGTATCATCTTTTAATGAGCATCTTGGTCTAAACAAAAGGAAAATAATTAGAACTTTTGATGAACTACAATAAAACACAACATTACCCAATTAATGTTGGCTTAAAAATAAATCATAACTGTAAGGTATGCACTGTAATTTTTAGATATTGATGGTGAAGCATGGTTTACCCTATGATGAAAAACCGGCACAGTTAACATTATAGTGTTGCAAAATACTGCTCATTGTAGCTTAACAGGGGCTCTATACTTACATTTTACCAATTTTTCCCTCGCTTATTGACAAAAAAATCCCCTTTTTTGTACGAGAGCATTTTACATGAACTATTCCCTCTGGATTTAGAGAATTTACACAAGCTCAGAATAAGCTTCCACAATGTTTTCAGAGACATGGAGAGAAATTGAAAAGGGTTCACTTGCTGCGTTTCGAGAGAAGGCTCTTGGCTTTCATTAAAAGTAACTGCACACAGACAGATATCCGATACTGGCCTCCAGAGTTGACTTTATAAGAGAAGCATACACTAACATCCAGGTAGAGTAATAATAATATGTACTGTGCAAACATTTAAGGCAGAACTTTCAGTTTCTTCAGATGAATGAGATATCAAAGCCAAACTCTTTGGCTCAAATGTGCGTATCTGTGGAAGTAGTTTGTGAGTCAAATCTAATCGCAGGTTGAACCTTAATCACCTTAACCCTACACTGTATCAGTAGCCCTAAAAGCATGAAGAATTTTTTTTGATACTCTCCCACACAGCTTATGCCAAGGGGAGGTCTCTCCCGTCCCTTATTTAAATGCTCCACGGACTTCAAATGGCCATGAAAATGGTTGAATAATTGAAGGCAAATATTGGCCAGCCTGTAGTCTACAGCAGGTCCTGAGTGCCAGGAAGTGGTGTCACCGTGTGCTGAGTTTCTGCAGTCAGACTGCACTGTCAAATAAGCAATAATGTGTCCCAGGACTCCTGATTCATCTGACCACAGCAGACTTCATGGTGGCAGACTATTGAGTGAGCCTCGCGAGGATCTCAGTTTCACTGAATGAGAAGAAATAAAAACATGCAATAAGTTTTTCATTTCACCTTGAAATGCAAGGTCTTGAAAAAAATGAATTAACTTAATTAAGAAACTTTGTTTCTCTCTTTATTGTTGTTGTGACCTCGGGTATAGGAGACCAACGCGCCTAGCCACTAGGCCAAAACTTCGGCCCTGCAGCGCCACTCGCTAAAATGTCGCTAGAGGTGTCAACAAGCGACGTTTACAAACTACACTCACAGTGTTGTGTGGTGCGGTCTGCACCATTTGTTTTGTTTTCGATTTAAAGAGGATAGGCTCTGAGTCGAAAACCCAGGTGGTTTTTTTTCTGTGCACACAGAAGCAACAGCTAGCGGACCGTGAGGAAATATTCGCTGATTTTTATAAAACGTGTATTGCTTCAGAATCGCTTACTGCCCCTTTAATATATGTACATCTTAATGGCTGATTACATCTTTGATGTTGTGTTTGGAGCAACCAAAAGGTTTTTTTTTGGGGTTTTTTTACCTTGTATTAAAATAAAATCATGGAAATTCCTAAAGCTGTTTTCTAGTCAAATTACAGCTTGCAAAGTTGTGTTGTAGTCTCTGATCTGCTTTTTTTGTTGTTATTGAAGGGAAGACAACACCAAACGAAAGGGCCCTTAGATCCAAAAGAAAGGGGAACAAGGTGAAAATGAGTTTTCCATATAAAAGGAAAAGACTAAAAAGGGATTGTGAAATTTATTATGGGTTCCAAAACCTGTGGAATGACCCCTGGACCTCCATTTCAGATCGACCTGTGGGGAGATGATTTTTTTTAAGACATAAATTACACCTAATGACGACACCATAAAAAAGAACAATAATGGAAAGCTATTCTGTATTTCATTATACTGTATTATTTGGTGCACCTGATACACGCAGTGCCTGTTTATGAGTCACCGTATTAGCAGATGCTCAGCCAAAGCATTTGCTTTGACCTTGCCATTCTCATTGGGGCATGAAATTACGGTGCTGGCACCTCGATATTACAGCTATAAATACTGTAAACTGCATATCTGGGCTACGTTTTCTATTGTCTTTCAACATAAACCTGATCGGTATTTATTTAAAGGAAAACCCATTGCTCGTCAGGTTATTTACAGCTCTATTTCCACTGGCTCATATTCTCTGGGTATTTTTTAAGGGCAAAGAGGCAGCGAGGCTCCTGCATTAAATCCATTTCTCCAATTCTGGCACTTCTAGACTTTATGGGTCAAGACCTAGGCCGGACAGCCAATTATAAAAATTGCTTACTAAAATATTTTGGGTGGTAAAAGGTGAATGCCTTTTTCACTCTCCTCCAAGGCCTGAATTATGAAGTTGCCCTTGAGTGAAAATTACTTACATTTTGAATATCGTATTTAGAAGATAGAAAAAAGAAAAAGACATGACGGGGGTCATAAATAGATGGAGGTCAATGGGTTATTAAGAAGTCGAGTGCAACTTCAACCTGTTTCTCATGCCGTGCTGGCGAAGGAGATTCTACATGTCATTTGGTTCAGTACAACTGCTTGAAAATGGCATGCCCTAAATAATGACCACTCTCATAGAGAATTCATTTATGTATTAAAAAAGAGGACTCTGTTCTCATTTCCCTGCTTTATTGCCTTGTACTGATGACAAAGTAGGCAAGGCCTAGGCTAGGTGGCGCCGTGGAGTAATTTATAACCACATCAATCCCTTTACCTTCTATGCAGGCCTTGGTCATTGTCATTTTTGTCCGAGAGGTGAGTCACATAACCCCACTTACAAACAGGATCCTATTAATATCTAGAATGATGAACCTTACCCTTACCTTCATACCAGGTATGGTAATAGACCAACAGTCTACCTGTAATCCCCATGACCCTGGATCACTGGCCCTCTGAGGGTGAAATCTATTAGCATTATTTATTCAAGTCAATAACAACTGGGACGGCATAAAAAAAGAAATAAGTCAAGCCATCATTTATGTCTCGCTGACAGAGAATGTGCTGTGGCTGTATCACATTCTGAATTTACCTGTAAAGCAACAATGTATGTGTACTCTCTGGATTTTACTCTCCCGAACTGCACTCGGTTTTATTTGGTAATCTGGGAGCGGTTGAATGTCGGCTTAGGGGCCAGGGTCAAAGTGACATGCTGAAAGCTAGAAAGTCTTCTTGACTTTGACCTGAGAATCAGAGATTTTTGGTAATTATGTGTGTAACTGCTAATTGTCTGGTATAATGGTGGTGCCAAAATGGGTCCCAACACTCCTTAGTTGTTACATCTGCTAATTGTAGAGGACATAGATGGCACAATTCACAAGATGAGAATGTAGAGCATTTTATATTTCACTCAAACACAATGAAATTTACTTGATCTTGGCAAGGAACGAGTAAAGCAAAATTGCTTCAAGATGGCTGCAAGACCGTTTAAATGTAATTCATTTCCCAACTCCTCACTAAAAGACAGACAAAAAAACATCTCAGGGTTTAAATCTTGATTTATATCTCCTCTAAGTGACAAAAGTTTCAATATTTCAGCCGGTTTATTCAACAAGGACTCAAGAAGGGCAGCTAGAAATATTGGACTGCATAATTGCCAATTCATATTCAGAAATTGACAGTTGAAGCAAAACAGAAAATTGTATTTTTCAATGAATATTGAAATAAACCACATTATTAGGATCTCTTTGGAGAAAAAATATGTAACTAGAGAGGCATCCTTCAACGCAGATTAGGGCACAAATGTGCGAGGAAATAATATGCACGAACGAGATTATTGTGTAAAGATTCTGCAACATGTAATCAAAGTGGGCCCTATTTTCCCCTTCATCAGCTGTCCAGCGTAAGTACTGGCAGCAAGAGGAATCCAATTTAAATTCCACTCTACCAGGAGATGGTATTGTTTCATTTTATGTGTGCTTTGACATTTCTGGCTGTTAATATAGAGTAAAATTCAGAAGTATTTACATAAATATGACATTAAACTGTATTAGAAATTAAGACGGACACATTTGCTGTGGTGATTGTGGGAGGAGGAGGCTGATTGAGTTTCTAGGTCAAAAGGCTGAGAGGACAATACATGCTGCAAACAGAAATGTGAGTATTGTCCAACTGTTATGTCTATGCAAAAGTTTTACCATGTTTGCTATATTACTATGGCTAGTGTGAGGAAGTAACTAATCTCCAAATACCAGGATAGAATTATATTACATTAACCTAGACATCAGAGATTTTATACTTCACTTTGCATGTAGGCGAGATGCACAACTTGTGTTGTAACACCATAATTAACCACAGAGGAAACATATTCAATTTTACTCGAATGAGGCTCAATAATATAACAATTTGATATGGATAATGATATGAATTTGACTCAAATTTTTACTCCTACAGTTCTCTGTAGTTATAGCCATAACGTAATGTAAGCCATCGTCGTTTCCTTAGAGACAGCTACATGTCTCATCTTTGTCAGCTAACAACAAGAAACAGCAAACGGTAGCCAAATCTGCTGAAGATGACAAAGTCATACCAAAGAAAGGTAGTCATGTTTCCTATAAGATCTAAAAGTACAACAAACCTGTTTCAGCATCTAAAAACAAAAGCATGCAGTGGAAAAGGAGCAATGAGTTTCTCCTCTGGAGTCTGATGCTAGCTCCTGTTCATATTCCAAAAATCACAGCTAAAGAGCAGCTACAATTGTACAGCTGTAACTTTAACTGCCTAATCCTCCAGTGTAACAGCGAATTAAAAAAAGGTTATTGTTGTTATTGTTTGTTAAAAATGTACATGTAGAGTGTATAGTTTTAAGAAATCACTTTTTTTAATCCTGTTCTCTCTTCAGCTCATGTAAGCAGAAAAACAAATTAATTAAAATTGTGATTTGTGAATAAAAACATTTTTAAAAATCGTCTTGATTTAATTATTTGGCCAGATCGCCCAGACATACCTTTCAACTTACTTTTTTTTTTTTTTTTTTTTTTAAATGTAACGAAGTAATATCGTAGAACAAAAACAAAAATCATCTAATGAGGTATGAGGTTATAGTAAAGCACTTCCCTGAAATATTGTATGAGATTTTCGAGTTCACTTATGTATGGCTATACCACACAAGTCAGGAGTTCTCTGCAGAGTAATACTCTCTGTACTTAGTGTTACATTACTCCATTTTCTATCATCTTTACCCTCTCTCTTTCCTGAGATCAATGTCCTTATGCAAATCAAGGGTTCTTGTTTAGATCTACAGCCGATCGGACTTTCCAAAATAAATCTGCATCAAAGCGTCATACATATTTCATGGACTTAAAGTGCAGTAAGAGCATACCATTTTGGATCGCGGAGCTCTGTGGAGTTTACAACAAAACAGAAAGTAAATAGGAAAAGGAGGTGTAGCATGACATCATTTTGTATTGATGAGGCCCTATTGCATTTGAGATAGCCAACAGTAGATGGAGAACATGCCGTAGTTGTCAATAATGAAGAACAAGAAGAAATTTCAAAAGATACCAAGAGTCATTAGAGCCAGATGAGATGTGTGTAGTAGCAGCCGGCACCCATGGATTTGGTTTCGGGTTACCTTTCCCAGTCATGGAGCTTTTAGGCTCACTTTTCACTGTTTGGCTTCACTAATGCTGGAGGCTGAAGTCCGCCAGCACTGCAGAGGTACAGTCCCCTAAGTACTGAACTGGTTTTTTTTTTTTTTTATGAGGAACTGAAATAGAAATATTCACCCCAAAGTCAATCTGAAGTAAAGACCCACACTCTCTATACACATTGTCTTTGCTCAGCCATATGCCGACTGTAAGAAATACATGGTATATAACACTGCACATTTCCACTGCCGCATTGTATTGAACCGACTTAAATGAGTTCAGAGTAATAAAGCCATTTGCGAGTTTTATTGCACAAACAATATTCTACCATGTGTCAGAAATAATTTCGATGAATTGCAAAGAAACTGAAGAGCCAGCAAACGTCCCACCGTCCCTGCTTGGAAACCCTCCCTGTGTCATGCCTCAAATTTACGATAACAGTTAAATTAAGTAAAAGGGTTAAAATGCTGGAAGGCAATATTGATAATTCCATTGAAAATGCAGAGCGAGTTTGTCAATATTAATTTTCCTGAACCCAAAGGAGCATCCCAACTGGTGTGTCATTTATTCACAGGGCCTGAATCATGCACTCTGAAGCCAAATCGACCCCTGCTAGAGCCTCCGGGGCAAAGAGCTACGGCCACAACCTTTGACCTGTCCCAATAATCTCATCCAAAAAACTAAATACAAAGCAAGTTCATCTGTGGCCAAGTACATTTTGTGAAGAAAAACAGAAAAAGGGGTTAATGTTGAAACCATTTTTATTTTATAATTTTTTTTAGGTTTTCAGAGCCGCATTCAACTTAAGTCAAGAGCAAATCAAAAGTCTCACCTTTTTTCTTCAGGAAAGCTTTTCTGGTGGCCAAGGGGCTCTGACGCACTTTTGGGTTCTGTAGAAACTTTACAGCAGTGGTAATCTGGGAAGAGACAAATGAGATTTGATTCCTCAATAAGATAATGTGAAAGTGAAGCTTTTAACAGTACAAACAATGGTCTAGACCTTCTTTAAGAAAATGGTTCATTATAAATCCAGACAAAAAAAAAAGTGGTTTCCATTTGATAGTTGCTTTTAACCTCCACACCCAGCAGTGAGGAGAAAGACCACCTGACCACTCTCCAGCTAAATGTGGGGAATGACCAAATCAGCAGTTATAAAATTAGCCCATCACAAGTGCTGGACAAATGGAGTATGGAGCTTAATTTGCTATTACCCTCTTAAAGACAAACTTCCATTCTTAAGTGCGCAGTGGAAGAAAATCTATACTTAATGCAGAGGTGATCATTTGTATCTAATAACTTGAGAATCCTAGGCTGAAAACTTCTGTAATTCTTCCAGTTAAAAACCTGCCATGATCAAATCACCCCGCCTGAATGTTGTAATGACTTGAAACGTTAATGCACTAGAACGTTAAATAGCATCAGAACATCAGTAGTTTTAAGTGCAGCGCGTTCATCGATTCTATTAGGTTTTCCTTCGAGATGCACCTTAATTTTCCACCCCAGTATGCATTTCCAAGAATTGGAGGGAGGAAGAAAAAAAATCTCCCTCAAATGGCATTAAAACATAAATTTGAAGTGGGCGCCATGAAGTGGCGCCTCCTAAAATAGATAAATATGTAAGAACACGGAGAAAGGGGAAACACACTGGAGGGGAGGTTTAGATGACTTATTATCGCACCTGTGGTCCCCGTGATTCAATTGTAAAAGTCATCCCTCTAATAGGTTGAAAGGTTTTGATTACTCTTCTTTTCTCTTAGTGTTGAAAGATACAAAATGATTGAGCGCCCTGCCAGTGGTAATTCATTTTGGGTAATGCATTGCATACACTATGAACCCGTTTCAATCCAAAAGGAATTGCAGTTTAAACTTGTCCATGGGGTAGGTGTGGCAGGGAAGCTGTGTAAAGAGCAAGATTCCAGTGACAAACAAACAGCACAGCGGAGAATCATGGCACACGATTATTGAACTCATGAGAATGTATTCCACTTTTCTTGAGTAGGCTATGAATACGCCGAAAAGCAACTTAATGTTACCTTTATTCCAATTGTGTGCTCACAGGAAAGAATCCGCAGACTTCCGGCAGTACTCTAAATGCAGTTATGAAACTTCAATAGTGAATTTGATCAAAATGTACCAGATTCATCCCGTGAGATGCTGCCACTATTCATTTAGGCACTCATCTACCATTTCACTGTGACACTACCATGACCTTGACGTACGTAAGGGTTATGCAAGGGGTATGGAATTTCCTGGATCTCTATATGCTGAGGGCTTATTAAAGTCAGTCACCCAGAACCTTCATTGTGACAAGCAGATTAAACCATTTGCATGGTGAACCACCAACCGATGTTCTGGGCCAAAAGATACAGTCAAAACACAGAGAAAATATCCCTTTGATAACAAGGCAAAAATAACCCTGCTCTCAGCAAAGCTCTTGCTGTTAAACTAAGTGAGCCTACAAGACGACTTGTGGTAAAGGCAGGAACCAGAGATAATGAACACAACAGAATCTAATATTCTAATATTTATTCCAGTAAATAACGGAGTGATGTAGGCCCCCGTGAGAGGCAAATTACCTAATAGGGGAAGAATATGCTGAATGAGCAAACCTTGTTTACATTCCCTCAAAATTTCAGTAGCACAATATTGACAAGAAAATTGTGTCAATGTTAATAGGCGTAAGTATGACATCTTAGTAAGGACCGCAGCTAGCTCAGCGGCAAACTAATGAGGTAAATGTCCATTTGGTTAAAACTGTAGTGGTAGATCTTCAGGGAGAGGAAAAGTGCACTTCTTAGCAGATGACATAGATGCTTTACACAAGTTCCACCCAGACATCTCAATCAATTATAACCACATTGCACAGATTTCAGTCTTGTCTTGTTATTGACTTATGGATCACCCCAGTTATAGTGTTGGGTAGCACACAACTGGGCCTTTAGGGGGGTAAGATGAATAACAGTACGAGACACATTTGGGTTGGCAGCATTACTAACGCAAATAAAAAAATAGGTCAATTTCCTTGCCATCGAAAAAAAAATTTGGAAAGGAAAAAAAAATGTCAGCTTTAGTGTAAAGCTACTTGTAAATCTTTGGCTGCTAATGTACCAAAGTGCTCCATGTTAAGAGCAATAATCTTTGCTAACCAGATAACCAATATAGTGTCAGGTAAAGCTGAAAAAGAGGCGAAAACTCAATCATAGGAAGAGATAACATTAACCAACACACTTAAAGACAGTGCAGTTGATGAAAGGACAAGATTACAGCAGTGTTATTGAGTTTGAATTGGACATGACTTTGTCTGAAAATTACAATTGTGATACCTTGAATTGGGAGAAATGAAGACGAAATCGAATTATGATCGAGCCGCATGCTTGGACGCCTGAGGAAACTCCATGTAACCAGTTGTATATTTTTGCCTTAACTGGTAATATCACTTAACTATAACCTATGGGTGTTTAGCAGGTATGCATTCTGGGGTTTCAGGACATGAGCAATTTGGGAAATTCAAGCTCTCGCTACTGAAATAGCAATCCCTCATCTGTCTAGGATTTGCTTCTTAAGGCTGTTTTCGGTATTTGAAATAAACCTGAGACCAACATTTGAACCACAACAGATGAATAAGATGCTTCACAAGAAAGGATTCAAGATTCTAGTTTTCAGTCTTAATAATTCTGGGACAACACAAACCTCCAGGCTACTACGGTCACAATGAAATGAAAATGCTGTCATGTACAGATGCAATGTTTGCAACTGTGAATTTTCTTTCTTTAAAGTTAGTTTATTGTTGTTGATCTCCGAGCCTCTTTTGAAGAGGATTTTGTGGATTTTAATTAAAATACTGCACATCTTACTACTTAATTTCTCATTGCATTTCAAACAAAACACTGCATAACTAGACAATTCATGAGTAGTGCGTCTCATCTACTTTCCTTTTTTTTTTTTTTAACAGAATATCATATTGAAACGCACTTAGCAAATTTTTTATCCAAGTCATCTGCTCCGCAGGAAGGTGTATGTACACATTTTTGTGTGCAACAATGAAGACATTCATGGGGCATGATGGGACTAGAAGTAGGGTGTTGGGCTGCAATGGAGGGGCTAAAAGGAAATCATTAGCAAGTATAGGATTCAGTCTCAGTGTGAATCAATTCATTCCAAATTGCCCCGTCCTGTACATTTGTAGAGGAGTGCCCCTGATATAATAACACAGTGATAGACACAGACAAAAATTGTGTTAGGCCAGTCTCAAATTTCCCCCCCAAACACACATTTGGAGGACCAAAAGCGAGAGAAAGTGAGAGACGGCAAAAAATGAAGCTCTATATTAATTTGGTGCTTTCATGGTTGATTTGCTATCAGGGGCAGCTGTCTTAAATGACTTAACCCAATACCTTTCTGATACCAGAGCCCTGCCAGAGAGGAATGAAGTTTTAATGCAATTATTGTATTTCCTCCGGTTGATGTGGCCAACAGTGCTTTTTAATCTTTTTAAAAGAGCGGCTTTAAATGCCCTTCTAATTGTGACATCTTTCCCGCCTTAAAGTGACCTTTAGCACAGGAAGCAAGGCCTCATGGGAGCTGCTATAGGAAATTATTGACCCTGAGAGACATCAGGAAGTAGAGGTGCAGACTCGACCGTTTAGCCAACATCCTTATGCACACTAGCTCAGACAGTGAGGAAAAAGGCCCTGATGGAGTTGAACCATTCTGACACTGACTGTACAAACTGAGACGTGTTTATGCCTTCATCACGCTCGGGCAGTCCTTTTCAGAGAAGCAGGACATTTAATGAAAACCCTTAACCAAAACAAAACCAAAACTAAACTTCAGCGTCAGTAAAATCTGATAAAGGACTACTGGTTTAAATGTGGCCTTTTTTTCCTCTCCTCTTGACAAACTAAGAAACAGTTTAGACCTACATTAAAACTTAACTACCAAAAAAGGGTAAATATAATTTGCTACTTCTTTGTGTCTCTGAATGTGGTCAGTTTTTATTGAATGAGATGTAAAACAAAAGGTCAAAGATAACAAGTCAACAGATGAAAAAGTGTCACGGAAAACTTCATTGACATTAACATTGCAAAGGTTTAAAAATAAACATACAGAGTTGTATCAGTGTCAGAGCCACGGGCAAGGCTAAAATCATGACATCAAAAGTGCATTATGCAATTTTGTAAAAGGGGAGGGGGGGTTGGTGGACGGAAATCAAGCTTTTTTTCAAGACCACTGTATGCACAGACCAAACTTTCCATTGAGCAGCATTTGTCTTTCAGAGCTCTGTCATCAAAAACATGGAAAAATTGAGTCGGTTCAGCAAAAGAAAGGGTCTAAAGTACATTTGATCCGACGAGGACACTATCACACTATAAAAACAGAGAAGAGATAAAAAAAACAGATAGTGGAGCCTGTGGAGTCTTGCTATCAAGGAAGAGAAGGTTGCCCTGCTCCTTCCTCTTTTCTCTTCTGTAGTTACAGAAACAAATGTTTACTTTTAATATGAAATTATATTGCAGAACTGCAGCCACGTATTTTATGATTCAATATGTGGGTAAAAAAGTAGGGCGAAGAAGTGTGACGTGTGTTTTTAGAGGTTGTGGTTTAAAATACATAAATCAACTTCTTTAAACATGTAAAACAGTAAACAAACAAAAAAAAAAGCAGCACGAAAAAAAAGTGGTTCAAGCTAACAGGCAAGTGCTCTCGGAATAAGATGGATCAACAATAAAATCTCTTTTCTTTCTTTCTTTCTTTCTTGTGAGATCTAAACCTGAAGAAGAGAAACACGTGGCATCCAGCCAATTCAAAACTAGCTTGAGAGATAAGGTATAAAGCAGAGTCTGACATTTCTTAATGTGTAACCGTCAGTCGTGCTGCCTGGGGTTGCCCTCGCTAAACCAGCGAGACGGATGGCTGTTTGGATAAGGACATCCCCAGCGGGGCCCTCAGAGCCCCGGGAGCCCCGATGACTGAAGAGCAGCGACTCCGTCGGTGACACCTCACTTTCACTTACTTTGGACAAAAAATACTTATATGGGCCGCAAATTCCTTTTAATTCAGGTGAAAGGCCCAAACCATGAGGCTGGAGCTGCTCTGAGAGATGAGGGTCATCGCAGATTAACCCATGGCACTTTAGCAGTGGGGGTGCAAGAGGGGAGTCGCAGTGGAGCACAACAAACTACTTAGCCACCACAAAACATTCCAGCCCCTTCTCAGCTGCAATCCAGTAATGGATACTTCCTCAGCTCCTCGATTGGTCAAAATGTTTTCATACAATAATTTAATTCAGAAACACATTTACAAAGCAGGAGTAATCAATTTTAATTAGTTGACTTTTTTTTCATTCGCATAAAATTTAATGTACTGCCATCGATCTCCTTTGTTCTTTAATGCAGTGCCTCTTTCCTGTAATTTGAAGCTTTTCTTTTTCTTTTTTCTTTTTTTTCTGGTACATTCAGTGATGACAATCTGTGACAAGCGGCTCCATGGGCTGTTTTCTGTGAGAGGAATGAGCATTGACACAGTCAAGTGCTCGCAGTATAACTTTAGATCAGAAAAATGTGCTAAAAAATATGAAGTGTATGATTTTTTTTTTCAAAAACAAGAAAAGAATTATAATAAAATCTGAATAACGAACTGATCAGTTCTTCAATAATCAATTTTATTGTACAATTTTATTAATGCAGATTTAAATGAGTGGAATGTATTTAAAGTGTGGTTATGACAGTGTTTATGCATGTGCTACAGAAAGTTTTGTCCAAATAAAAGAATAACAATTACTTTCACTAATCAAATTTGGTTAAAAAAAGAAAGAAATTACACACTAAATAGTTTTATCAAAGACCATTGTTTTCAAATAAAAGAATAACAAAATCTGCATTGCAATCGATCAAAAAATGGTCAAAAGTCAACATTAAAAAAAATAACTTTTTCGCCACAATAAACTGATCCGCATTAATTTGCTGAAACATCCTGTGTGAGTCACCATTAACTGGAGAAGCAACCAGACACGCTCACAAGCACACAAGCTTTTCTTGAAACTGCCACCGCTCTGTGTGTTGTCCTTCATATCATCAAGGCCCGCTGGCCTTTCACATTCAATTAGTTGATTGAGGCAAAATGCGAGCGGCACCAGTAGCAAACAACGTGAAGCTTGTGTCCAAGCGACACACCACAGAAGTTGTGTTGTGGTGTCAGGAGAAGAGCCGCCGCCGTCACAAGCAACTTACTGTGACAAGCCTATCCTCCTCTGTTGATCCAAACTGCTCCTCTCACTGAGGCAGCACCCACCCACAGACACACACACACACCCTACAACACACACACACCCTACAACACACACACACACACACACACACACACACACACACACACACACACACACACACACACACACACACACACACACACACACACACACACACACACACACACACACACACACACACACACACACACACACACACACACACACACACACACACACACACACACACACAGCAAAGTAACATGAAGTGAACCATTATGATAAGCAAATAAAGCAGGGAGATGAGGTGAAGATGCAGCGTGTTGGCATCGGTTTTGTGTGCAAGTCCTGCCAACCTGCCAAACTGAATAATAAAACTAGAATAGAGAGGCCAGTGACAATAGAGAGAGTGCTGTCCTTTTATTGATCAAATTATTCCTCCTTGGGTAAACTGTGCCACCGAATGAGAGTATGTTCACAAAGACAACCAGACAGATTGTGACATTCCAGTGACATTATAATCACACGTCAACTCTTCTCCAGTCAATAGGCTGAATGCGCTAATCGTGCGTCTTGGATCAGCAATTTCATGGTCTTCAAAGGGGGCCAGGAATTGGTGGCATGACCCTCCACACGGGGTGAGACCCCTCTTTGCTCAGCGAGTGCCACAGAGAGAGGCAGCGGGATGGTGGAAAGGGAGACGCATCGTGGGCAGGAGCGGAGCCAGAGAAGATTAACATCGCCATCTACTGGCCAGGGGTGGTACGACTGACTCAAAGATGGGGAGGAGGAAAACCTGGCAGTTTCACCCCTTGCGGCCTGTCTTTCACTGAGACATGTCACAAACATTTAGACACACTTACCCAGACAATGGGCCACACATCTACAGCTGCAGATAAGGCAGACTGAAATCTTCATCAAATGAGGAAGCAAACTTCCAAACGAAAGCAGGCCTTTCTTTTTAGGTCTTAGAGAAAGAGCAAACAAGAGTCTGTTCCCGATCACACTTAGGTGACAGAGAAAAATGCTGGCTAATTCTCCTTTTCTGGAGGCCTCCAACCGCCAGTAACAATCCAACTGCAGAAAGAGCGTAGAAAGAATTTGGTGCTGACAGTGAAATCATCAGGGTCACAGGAGGAGAAGTGTCTTTGCCAGAGACAATACAAACACGACGACTTGTCAGATGGAATCATCATTTTTCATTTCAACGTTTCTGACCTGGTTACCCACTGGAGATTTCATTGGTTAAGGAAAAAAATATAATTAAGTGACAAACGCATGTGTGACATTTGGTCTCTGTACCGCACCTAAACATAACCAGCCTCTCCTGAGATGTTCAGAATATCAGGTTTTGCAACATGTTTGCCTGGTGCAGTGTAAATGTGACGGTGGTACAGTTACTCCAATACAACTCAATGCATTTGCCCAAAATATACTTTGAATTATTTGTATAGATCTCAGATTACTCACAGTTTAAAACAATATATCTATCTCTTACAGTGTTACTGCAATGATAATGATTCATGATCCAAAGTAACGTTAGTTTATCTTCGGTCCTCATGAAAAATAATGTCTTAAGTTTTAATCACATTCAGAACTCAACAAAAAAAGGAGTAATCAGACAGGAATGTAACATCACTGCTGCACATAACTCACTTCTTGTGACTAAATGACGATCTGAGGCAATGGTCAAAGTTGAGGCGTCCACACCCATTTCAACTCAACATCAACTCATGTGGTGACGGGCGGAAAATGCATGTTTTACCAAGCTCCTCCGAAAGAATGAAGACCGGAGACGAACCACAGTGAACCACTATAATGTCACGCAGGGCGGCTCGTTATAGCAAAGGGGCTGAGTTGGCAAGCAGCTCGGCAGCAGACGTGCACCTGTTCTGACATTTTCTGCCGACCTTGACACGGAAAACACATGACAATGCCACTCTCTGCATTTCAAAAGCGCAGGCTGTTTGACGAAGCCCCTTCACTTCCCCTTTTCTTATCCCCCTGATACCTAAAATCGCTTTCCATACAGTATGGAAACGGAGAAAGCCGCGACGTAGTCGATGTGAGGTGGGACCGTCACCTAGTGGCAGTATATTGTGGAAAAACAGGGACTTAGAAGGAGAGAGGTATAAAAAAAAATCTGATACCGAGTCATATTTGAGCACAACCAAAGACTGTTCACTCTTTCCACAGGATTGCAGGCCACCAATACCTCCCTTAAAACACCCAATCCCACAGTAAACATAATGTGGATGGAAGAAAAAGGCCTCAGAGTCTCCTCTGTTTATTACAGTTCTAACATCTCCTTCTCAACCCCCCTTTTTTGGAAGTTCATGACAGAGCCACAATTCTTCCATTCGTCTACGACTTTAATCAGAAAGAAAGCAAAGCACTACTGCCAGAGAGAGCTGCGCAGCAAAACAAATGCAATCTTCCTGTTAATCACTGCATTAACAAGAAGTCGACAGTCCTGACGCACATGCCAGGGAGGGGAGCCAGTCCAGGTGTCGGATAATTGTCAGTTGTGTCAGTGGCTATGGCGGATTTTTTACTGTGCCAGCCTCTGTTTCACTGCTGATCTACACTTGTGCCCCACCTTAATGATAGCTTTTAAAAGTCCGCTTTCTGCTGAAGACTGCATATAGACACAAAGACGTCTTGGCAAGGGTTTTCTCCATGCTGACTGTAGTGGACTATGGATGAAGTCATAGACGTCCCGCTATAATCAGTGCCAAGTCGAGTGCAGCTCAATTTTCACGATGCATCGGTAGCGTCTATTTTGGAAGAAAGGACCACATCTGAGCTCTATAACCTTTATTAAAAACAAGTCCATACATTGCCCTGCTGGCAAACAACCATATATTAGAAACACATCACAGCAGCTGCAAAAACTGGCCAAGACAGCAACTTGAAACAAATCAAGTGTTTCTTTCATTCAGAAAAAGTCCTTTAGCAGCAGGTGAGACTGTCATTCTGAGACGACAAGATGATTCGCAGGCCTCAGCTTTCCATTCTAACACACTGAAAACTTTACAGTAAAAACACTTCTGTATCACACATCTACTTGGGCTAATTAGAGTGCAGAATTCTCCCCCAAGTTCTGCGTTTTTGCAGGTTTTGAGATAATTCCGCATTTTTTCTGTACTTCACTTTCATTTTAGCCTCGAGTAGCCGCTATCTCTTCTCCTCAGATTCCCCAGATAAAGCCACAATCTCAGGGCCCCACACACAGAGAAACTCTGAAATCCCATTAGCATTGTGCTTTCATTATTTTTAATCAAACCCACAAAACTGACACTTATTAATTAATAACCATTACCAATTTTTTTGCCCCTCTCCCAGAGTAGACGTTGGGGGGAAAAGAAGCAATTAACTTAACAAAATAATCAAAAAAATTGTTTCACAAATCCCTGATAAATGTCATGAGAGGTCCCGTCTTAATGTAAGAAGTGTAATACATTCTTGCTGTCATATTCCATTAAACTGCTATTACCATCTTGATAGAACTATTAGTCACTACATTATTAATAACATTAATGTATTTACATTTTTGGTGTACAAGCCTGCTTTCATGCAATAATTTATGAACCTAACTTCAGATATGTTATAACGTTCCCCATCCAGGCTCTTTTGTGTTTATTATTGATTGTGAGAACAGTCAAAAATCCAAGTCAGATCCCCCTCCGCCCTCCCCCCACCCCCTTAATGTATTGAAGTGGGCTGTTTACATTAAAGGACTGGAATAAAGTGCATTTACATCTGAAGCATAACTTCATAATTTACATTCCAACATTTATTAGAGGTGACAAACGAGCATTTGGTCCACTCGTGCTTTTCCACAATGCAGCACTCATTCAATCCATATAAATTACAGCTGGGCTATGGAGTGCAAGAGCAAATTATTTTATTATATTTATGCATGTATGACTCTATAGGGGGTTACTAAGACAAACAGGGAATTACTTGATTAGGCCAACTGTGGTTAACAAAGAAAGAAATATGACACTGAGGGTCAGGCCAATCAGATTTTAGCATCACTCAAATGTTTGGCCCTAATTCAAATATCTAAAATACATTGATCTTAGTGCAAAAGCTTTAAATCTGTAACAACTGTGTTTTTATAAAATGAATAAACTGCAGACTCTTTGCTTGATTTTAATGTAGACGTCAGGGAATTGTACACAGTATAGAGTCATTTTAAGTATTACTGTTCCAATGGCAGACCCTTAGCAAGAGCTAATATTATTCAATTAAAATAAACTTGCCTAAAAGGCAGTATTATATTACATAATTAGACAAGGCAGCGTTTTCAGAAGTGTAGTTACAAATGCACTGAGGGGATCCCAGCATTTGAACAAATATCTGGCGCTGTAGGGGAGCTTGCCGACAAATTAACAGCTTATAACTTACTGGGAAGCCAGATAAAAAGAGGAAAAAATGTTCCCCAAAGTGTCAATTAAAAATTATTTTTCCTCTGATTTCCACACTTGTGAGAGCACGATGTGCTAAAAAGAATTTCGAATAGCAGCCAAAATTGACCGTTGTTCATTTATGCATTTCTTTATTTTTGTATTTCCTTCAAACTGGATTAATTCAGAGAGAGATAATTCAGCGACAGCAGCAGCAGGTTTGTTCGGGAGCTCTGGAAGTGTAACCATATGGCTCCCTTGCTGGTCAGAGACGAGAGGCAGACATATGGGTGCAGGGACAGAGGGAATTGCAGGGGGATTCAATCAAATTCATGTTCATTAAAATTAGAGGACATCGGAAAAATTAGAAAGATGCTGACAAATCAAAGGGCCTCAGTACCTGAATTACCATAGTCATTTACTTATTAAAGCCAGGATGCTTCCTGTCAATCAAGAGCCATCACATTCTCCATTTGCAGCGGAAAGCCGGTGTAATTGCTTCTCATACTAATCAACACAACTTGTGTAATTATGCCTTGAAAGTGACATTGGAGGCTGAGAGCGATGTGAGCAGTCTTGACAGCGGAGACATCTCAGATTCATCGGGAGATTTCCAGCCCCGCTGCAAGGAGACAAGCCACTCTCAGACCAAGTTACTCACTCGAGCAGTTTACAACCATAAACACAAAGAAAAGACGATAAATCAAACTGAAGTAATTACAAAGCAGAATGAGTATAAAGGAAGCTCGGCTCAATAAGGCCACTTTCCCAAGTATATTGAGGCAAAATGACTACGCTGTAATTAAACTAGTGTCATATTTCTAACATTTCTTAAGTAAACACATTGTGACAGTTCGCTAAATTGTGGGAGAATAGGAAATTACAGTTCTGTTGCCATGCTGTTTAAATTAATATACTTGCTGAGGCGAAAAACCCTACAAATAAAGTGCTAAGCATTCATTAAAGGTTATTGAATTCAGCTTAATCACAGACTTTGCATGTCTCCAATATGAACTTTGCGTAAAACTAGCGTCAACATTCCTCTGGTGCATTGAAAAACTATCCAAACCATATTCCCAGGCTGCATCTGTCACAAGTCACACAGCATCCCAGCCAGGAAGGTCAGAGCGAGGTCAAATTGATGCAACAAATCAAGAACCGTGCGTCGTGACACGCTCTACATAAAATATGTGTATTATTGACATACAGTGACAACAGCTTCTTCTTCATTTACCATGAACTTTACAGCGGATTTAAAGATTTCAAATGCCCACATCAAAACCAAGATAAAAATGCTATTGTCTCGATTGGCGATGCAGATGTCGTCCGGTTCAGCACGAGGCAGAACCCGCAAAACAAATACAATTTATAAAATGGGTTGGCCTCATCTGTGCTCATCATTTTCAAAAAGGGGGGGAACCATCAAGAAAAGAAAAAAAAGAGTCAAACATCAAAAAGAAGTCAACTGATAATTCTGGCATACTATGAGGGGAATACGCGCACGAATGAGAGATTTATGGCTCATAAAAAGTTCAAACGACAGAAAAAACAAAAATCCTTGTGTGTGTCATTCCTCGCCCGTGACCTCCAAACTTGAGCACATGCTGAAGACAAAAGTGGCCAAATGTGAGAAAAACAAGTAGAGTCACTCACAGAGAAAAAACATGATCTTTTACAGGAAAGCCTGTGTGATTCACCCGCTGCGTTCAACTCTAATGAGTCAAAAAGTGTGACCTGCACTTAAACAAGAAGTCACAGCCAGAAGCTGTAAACTCATTTTCCCCATCCGAGCCAGCAACGTCTGCAGGACCTGGAAGATGTGCTCCGAGCATGCACGATAAATCTGACGTGAAATCATAATCATAAAAGCAATTAGCTGACCCTGCGCCACTCGTCCTTGGACATGACAGTGAGAATTCATACAGAGTCCTCTAAGGAGGCTGGCTGCCGGGTTGAGCGAGGAGGGGAAAAAGTGCAACACAGCAACAATAAAATGGAGGGCTCTTCCTGTATCATTAACCACTGAAACAAACAGAGTATGATGCACAATGAACGCTGCGCTGCGAAACAGAGAACTGAGCTTTCGTGCTTTTCAGAGAGAAAACTTCACCACGACCACTGAAACAAAATGGTGTACAAACGTTTCCCGTGTAAATCTGTGAGCATGTAGACCAAACTACAAGTGACGCCATGTCATCTCCATGTCCTCCATCACTCTGCACCGGTTGCCACAGTGAGATACAGTTCTCAGATATCATTCAAAATGATATTTAGTCATTTTGAAAGTAACCACAAAAATATGAAGATAGATAAATTCCACACACGCCTTTGTTCTGTGCGTCGGCAGAGCATGTAGCATGTTTACAGACAACATGACAGGATACACAATCTATTGATTATGAGATGGCAGTCGATCCGATTTGTTCGACTTTGCTCTTTCAAGGAGTGTGATAGAATCGGAGAGATCTCTCCTCACACAGCACTGCACGCATGCACACACGTACGTGCATGCACGCAAACACACACAGACACGCACACACACTACCCATCACTTCCCACCCGGTAATTACAGCAAGGCCGAACAAGTGGCTGCCACCTAGTGACCGTCTTCTCCAATAATCATGAAATATCTCTATGGCTCTCGCCCCCACTCGGACCATAACTCTCCTTTACTGCAGACGGCTCCAATAAAGGATTACAATTACAATTAAAGTAATGAGCAAAAAGGAAAAAAGGAAAATCTCAGAAGGTTCTCTTGACTAACTAAATTGTAGCCTGGTTTCTTAACAGAATGGAGTTACCATACCAGACTCATTACCGGCTCCCATTTCTTATTCTGCCCCAATAATTAATGTGGAGTGTGTTGAAACCTGGACTCAAAAATTTAAGAAATGGTTTTAGAAGTGATGAATGTGAATTGATATGTCAATTATCAAATTGAAGACAAATACTATACTTTTTTTTCCCCCTTTCAAGTGAAAATCTAAAAAATTTACAAATTACACATTTTTGAAAAGGTTTTATAATGAATTGAAAAAACTTGAAAACACACACACACACACACACACACACACACACACACACACACACACACACACACACACACACACACACACACACACACACACACACACACACACACACACACACACACACACACACACACACACACACACACACACACACACACACACACACACACACACACACACACACTTTAATTTGAAGGACACTTCTTTCCACAAACACATGTTCCATGGGGAAAGTCATTTAGGACAAAAAATAACTGAGTCAAAATCAGAGAGTAACCTCTGACTTCCTGGTGTCACCACTGTGTACATTTGTGTTACACCCACTAAGTGAAGAAGAAAAAATAACCCTCCTTTTAAAGCCAACATATGAGCAACATCTGTTTGCCTGCTACTCACTGGGCTCAGGCGAAGGGAGGGAGAGGAGAAAAGAGTGAGACAAAAGGGGACAGTAGCAGCAGTATAGTGCCTTCATGTCGCCGGCTGGACGGATTGCTGCTGGCATGTCCTCTTCCAACCAGCCAGGTCTCTCTCAACTCCTACACTTAACATACCGTCCCTTTTGCCCCCCTATCCCCCTCTGCGGTATGATGGCTATTGCAGAGCAGCTACGGGAATTCTGAGACTGCAGAGCCAAAACAGATCACTTCAAAGCGGCTTATTTAACGCTTGCTAAATTTTTCATCACAGTCGCTTAATATCCTGGGGAAGGGGAGCTTTTGAAGTTGCTGTGAGACTGGGGATGTTCTTTATACAATTCCTTTTCCCCCCTCCCATTCCCACCCTCCCTCTGCTGGATTTACCTCCCCATACCTAAACACACACACACACACACACACACACACACACACACACACACACACACACACACACACACACACACACACACACACACACACACACACACACACACACACACACACACACACACACACACACACACACACACACACACACACACACACACACACACACACACACACAGTTAACACAATGCCCACATTCACACGCGGAGGTGTGCAAATGGTACAGATGCACGCTTGCATCCCCACACAAACACTTTTTTTCCAACAGGCCTTGTACAGAAAGGGGGCTGGCTTAATATTGCCAGGGATACCCAAAAGAAAGAAATCTGGAGGAGATATTTTGTAAGTGGTCAACACTTCTGTAAATCAGCTGCATGACCATATAGTATATAAACACATGTTACTAATCTAAAATATTCTCACAGAGTAGCAGCAGTTTGTCTTTTTATGTGCTAAAAGTACCAAAACAAAATCAGGGACACTCAGATATAAGTTAGTCCGTCATCAGCAACCATACGATTTTGTTTTCAGTTATTGTTTAGCTGCTAAAGTTTGACAACACAAATAAAAATCAGATAATACATTATAGTGTGATGTGGTCAATTTGTGAGGGACAGAGGCAAAAAGACAAATGAAATTGAAATAATAGTAATGAAAATAATTAGAAGCAGTCCTGATTTCCATATCGACAATGACAAGACACTTTGGTTGCTACTATTGTTTCATATAATTTTTTTTGTACCTAAACTGAGATTTTGGTAAAAAAAATCATTAGCAGAGCAGATCTAGATTTCTTTCAGAACTGTCTAATAAGTTCAGAAATTGGAATAACTTTAAAAGATGATGCCGCTGCAGATCTACATCTGTTTTCTTTTGAGATCAAAGGGGCTTTGTTCACATATAATTACAGTGGAAATATGTTATTTGAAAGCAATGTGGACAGAGTGAGTGGAGGAGACTCAGGGTGAGTACAGTGTAACAGGGAAAGAGCACAAAGACAAGGGAGACTGGTAGGGGCCCTGGCAGTGATAAGTGGACGGTAGAAGGGGGGGGGAAGGGGTTCAGACGGAGAAGAAGCAAGCCGGGGTGAGGGTGAGCAAAGAGCACCGCCAGAGGCAACAGCAGCGGCTGGCAGTGACTGGTATACCAGTCAACCATGGAACGCATACTCACACAGTCTCACCCACACTTTTTTTTCTCCCTCTACAGCAAACTGAAGGTCCAGACCTGCACCTCTGGCCTGGACGGGTGCAGAGGCTGTGACACTGGTCCCTGAGCTGGGCCCTCTTGCCACAGAGAAGAGCCCACGCTGTGCTGTGTGCCAGGGCCTGCTGATCTGGGCGAGGTGAGTCAGAACCTGTTAACATGACTGGTGTCCCCAGCCTGACACACTGGCTTGTCTGACATGCACATGTGCACATGAATGCTATACAAACGTGTATGCTCTCTCGCTCTCCCCCTTTCTGCCCTCCCAACCCTGCCAGCACTCCCTTTCCTCTCATCCAGATAAAATCCTTTCAGACACAAATTTCAATTATTCACCTCATCCAAATAATGCCATGTGACAAGAATTATCCCTACTGTAATAATCCACTTAACTGGGAAAGAGCAGCTCATCAAAAAGAGAGAGGAGAAAAGGGGTAGGAAGTGAGGGTGGTGGTGGCGGCGGCGGCGGTTGGAAGAGGGAGGGGGGGGGCTTGTCAACCAGTCTCGAATCAGGACCCTCATGACAAGAATTTCTTCCCTTTTTGAGGAGGCAGTCTTGAAGCGCACTGGGATGATGAAATTGAAGTAAATTGAAAGAAAGCCTGGGAGAATGCTCCACAATCAATAACCCCAGGATTAAATTAGCCTTGGCATGACGGGATGATGGGGGGAGGATGAAGAGTGAATGGTGGTGAATGACATTGAGACATGTAGGCTGAACAATGCAGCACTCCTCTAACCTGGATGCTGTGTCCATACGAGGAATACACCTGTGATGTTTTCCATCCCACTTAGCAATAAGACACTCCTGGTTATTATTGTTGTCATCACTTGGTCCAAGCACGTCCTTTAAACACTTTTCATTAAACATAATTGAAAAACAACTGATATTCTTATTATTATAAACAACTGTGATTGTAATTAAGTGTTGCCAGCTTTGCTAATATTAACAACTAGTATGTGCAACTTTTTCAGGGCAATTTTTCTCACTCTTCTCTGGGGACCTAAACAATTTTTTTTTTTTATCTATTCGGGAACCAATTCAAAAACATCCTGGATCAAATTGTATGGTGGAAGAAAGTAGATGGACTCAACTAAGGATTAAAAAAAACTTTTGCGGAGAAAGTTTTACACTAATGATTAAAACAACTCCGGAACCATAGTCATTGTTAAAACAGAACTTTCAACATGCTTTTTACTCTCGAAAGACAAGGGACATAAAGTGCACTCTCATTACGGGCTCGGGGACATCAGTGGGCTGCTAAATGACTCGCTGCTAATTGGACGCCTTTAATACTTGATCTCACTGGGGAATGTGTAATATCATCTGATTAGCAAAAGAAAAGTGGTTTGTTGATGAAAACAAATGTCTGTAAGTCACCAGATCATAAAAACAAAGCATGGTGTCACTCCGCTATGTGTCATAATAATGAAAGTACAGACTTTAATTTTTTCCAAATACTACCACGGTAGCTGATTTCACTAGTGAAAAGAGGTACAGGTACAGAAATTACACAATAAGGGGAATTGATAGTGCATTGCTGAGAACCATGGAATGGAGCATATTTATAAATGTGACAAAATTACGAGGTAGTAAAGACAGTACAGTTTCCTTGCGTACATGAGATTGAATTAAACTTGGCTTTCATTCGATCTGGCCAGCCTTAGGCACATTACCATCAAACAAGTGATACTTAAATTATTTTGTGATTCTAGTCTACATTGCCTCATCATTCAATGCATTTACATGAAAATGCTTCACTCTTACCAGTGCTTCTCTGGGGGGAGCTGCCCCACTGTCTCCGTGTGGAAGGCCAGGCTGAGGGGACAGACAAACACTGGTATTAGAGCGACATCTAGTGGAGGACAGGGGTTCCCACAGCAGGGAGGGGAGCAAATCAATAAAATACATGACTTCAAATCTAGGAATCTCACAAATGCATGCTTCTGATTTTAACTTCAGACTAACTACAGAGATGCAAGCATGAACACCTCACACACCATACAGTTGATACATGAACACCTCACACACCATACAGTTGATACATGAACACCTCACACACCATACAG
This sequence comes from Scophthalmus maximus, assembly GCF_022379125.1. Taxonomy (NCBI): domain Eukaryota; kingdom Metazoa; phylum Chordata; class Actinopteri; order Pleuronectiformes; family Scophthalmidae; genus Scophthalmus; species Scophthalmus maximus. Next base: position 14,714,020 of record NC_061517.1, read on the forward strand.
TTGATACATGGACACCTCACACACCATACAGTTGATACATGGACAACTCACACACCATACAGTTGATACATGGACACCTCACACACCATACAGTTGATACATGAACACCTCACACACCATACAGTTGACACATGAACACCTCACACACCATACAGTTGATACATGGACACCTCACACACCATACAGTTGATACATGGACACCTCACACACCATACAGTTGATACATGAACACCTCACACACCATACAGTTGACACATGGACACCTCACACACACCATACAGTTGATACATGGACACCTCACACACCATACAGTTGACACATGAACACCTCACACACCATACAGTTGATACATGGACACCTCACACACCATACAGTTGACACATGGACACCTCACACACCATACAGTTGATACATGGACACCTCACACACCATACAGTTGACACATGGACACCTCACACACACCATACAGTTGATACATGGACACCTCACACACCATACAGTTGACACATGGACACCTCACACACACCATACAGTTGACACATGAACACCTCACACACCATACAGTTGATACATGGACACCTCACACACCATACAGTTGACACATGGACACCTCACACACCATACAGTTGATACATGGACAACTCACACACCATACAGTTGAGACATGAACACCTCACACACCATACAGTTGACACATGGACACCTCACACACCATACAGTTGACACCACCTCACACACCATACAGTTGACACATGGACACCTCACACACCATACAGTTGACACATGAACACCTCACACACCATACAGTTGATACATGGACACCTCACACACACCATACAGTTGACACATGAACACCTCACACACCATACAGTTGATACATGGACACCTCACACACCATACAGTTGACACATGAACACCTCACACACCATACAGTTGACACATGAACACCTCACACACCATACAGTTGATACATGGACACCTCACACACCATACAGTTGACACATGAACACCTCACACACCATACAGTTGATACATGGACACCTCACACACCATACAGTTGATACATGAACACCTCACACACCATACAGTTGACACATGAACACCTCACACACCATACAGTTGATACATGAACACCTCACACACCATACAGTTGATACATGAACACCTCACACACCATACAGTTGATACATGAACACCTCACACACCATACAGTTGATACATGAACACCTCACACACCATACAGTTGATACATGGACACCTCACACACCATACAGTTGATACATGAACACCTCACACACCATACAGTTGACACATGGACACCTCACACACCATACAGTTGATACATGAACACCTCACACACCATACAGTTGATACATGAACACCTCACACACCATACAGTTGATACATGAACACCTCACACACCATACAGTTGATACATGAACACCTCACACACCATACAGTTGACACATGAACACCTCACACACCATACAGTTGATACATGGACACCTCACACACCATACAGTTGACACATGGACACCTCACACACCATACAGTTGATACATGGACACCTCACACACCATACAGTTGACACATGAACACCTCACACACCATACAGTTGATACATGGACACCTCACACACCATACAGTTGACACATGGACACCTCACACACCATACAGTTGACACATGAACACCTCACACACCATACAGTTGATACATGGACACCTCACACACCATACAGTTGATACATGAACACCTCACACACCATACAGTTGATACATGGACACCTCACACACCATACAGTTGATACATGAACACCTCACACACCATACAGTTGACACATGGACACCTCACACACCATACAGTTGATACATGAACACCTCACACACCATACAGTTGATACATGAACTGCTCACACACCATACAGTTGATACATGAACACCTCACACACCATACAGTTGACACATGAACACCTCACACACCATACAGTTGATACATGGACACCTCACACACCATACAGTTGACACATGGACACCTCACACACCATACAGTTGATACATGGACACCTCACACACCATACAGTTGACACATGAACACCTCACACACCATACAGTTGATACATGGACACCTCACACACCATACAGTTGACACATGAACACCTCACACACCATACAGTTGATACATGAACACCTCACACACCATACAGTTGACACATGGACACCTCACACACCATACAGTTGATACATGAACACCTCACACACCATACAGTTGATACATGAACTGCTCACACACCATACAGTTGATACATGAACACCTCACACACCATACAGTTGACACATGAACACCTCACACACCATACAGTTGATACATGGACACCTCACACACCATACAGTTGACACATGGACACCTCACACACCATACAGTTGATACATGGACACCTCACACACCATACAGTTGACACATGAACACCTCACACACCATACAGTTGATACATGGACACCTCACACACCATACAGTTGACACATGAACACCTCACACACCATACAGTTGATACATGGACACCTCACACACCATACAGTTGATAGCCTCGAACCAAAGGAGAGCACCACCTGTCCCATGACTGCTGCTTGATAACTGGTTGAACACATCGTATTTAGTTGTTGATGTAAACGGGAAGAATACAGTAGTGTCGGCTGTTCACACTAAACCTGCCTAGCCCTCTTCTGCCTGTGCTAGTGCAATATATAAACTGGATGCATGTGCATATAAAGGGGACAGGGCAGTTTTCTGGAGCGATGCCTGATGCTCGTGCACAAGCCGATCGGTTGGGTTCGGTCAACATGGACTCCTCTTGAACTTTGCACCACATACGGCACGAATGTTTTGCAGAGAGCCGCAGCAGTCACAACTGTCTTTCGCATTTGTTTTTTCTTCGAACGTTTGACGTCCTGTCAGCACTTTAAACAGACAGCGACGAAGAGGCGACGACAACCCGCCGGGGGCTTGTGCAAAGGCTAACAGGGACCTTTCCTAACAGTCCGGTCATCAACTGCACACTGTGCGACAGACACGCGGCTGCGTGCTCGGGTGGAGGGACGGACACTCCGTGCTCCACTCGTCAACGCGAACGTGTCCGAGGGGGCAACTTTTGCAACGCCGCGCGAGCTAGCCGACGTGCTAACTAGCGAGCCAAATGCTAGCCAGCGCCGAGTGAGCGGTCGTAAAAGTGTCCGAGGCAACAAATCATGGCAATTCGAGAATCGCGAGACACGAACACGTCGCCGGGGTTCACCGCCGCGTCTGGACACGGAGAGGTAAAATGTTGCAGTTGTGTGAATGTCGACCTGTGTCGGTGGATCCGGTTGCTCGGTGGATGCCATCTTCCTTCCCCCTCGTTGATTGGCGGGCGAGAGGGCTGCTCGAGCGAATCACGCTCGATTGCTCTTCCTGGAAGTCGACGACGGTTTATATTCACCACAAATG